>NW_027094086.1:63448027-63595527 GCF_029207755.1 Chamaea fasciata | reverse complement strand
TGCAGTGGGACAAATCATTACCTGTTCCAGAAAAAATGTCTACCACTCTGGGCACAGTAGGTGGAGGAAATATGAGCCTGAAAGCTCTCCAATATTACCTGAGTGCCTAAACTGCCAGGGTATCCCCCGAGAAGAGGCAGTTCTTGCAGGGCTCAGGGACATGCTGTTCAATGTGAAGGCAGCTGAACTCATAAGAAAAAACAAACCTATGGATTTTGGATGGCTGTGGGGTCAGATGGAAAACGAGAAGGAATGTTGAGACTCGAGATGTTGGATTTAAGCAAGAAGCTTTTTAAGTCTTATGCTTTTTAGAGCTTGGTCAGATGCTGCAGTGTCAGGAGAGAGGTCCAAGAAAAATAATAAACCAAAACATTTAAATTCTAGGTGAGTTGCTAGCAAAACAAAAACAAACCAAAAAAAAAGCAATATTTTATTTAAATTTGTGACTATATCAGATAGTATCAAGAGTTCTTATCTAATTTTAAATGGGAAGTAGGGAAACTTCTGGGATTTATGAATTAATTTCAGGAAATTGGTTGAAACTAATGAAAAGTAATGAATAATGTATAATGAAACAACTGAGTGGCCATGACATGATAGTAACAAAGGCGAATTTACGCACATCACAATTCTCTGCTTTACAAGGAAATAACAGAAACATATTAGCTTGCACTTTCAAAGTACCTAACACTGCTTTTGCATGATATTTAAGCATCCATGAGGTGAGAGATCAGGTTCTGCTTTTGGTTCGAATATAGCTAAAAGTTACAATCTAGGAATGATGGCATTTTTTGGTAGAGAGTAATACATTAATAGCTGGGTATCTCACACTTCCTTAAGCAACAGTATTTAATATCAGTGGTAAAAGCAAGCACAATAATTTGAGGGACTTTCATTTGTCACAGGATTTTTACTCTCTTTATATACTGTGATCACTCCTACTTTATATATGTATATATGTGTATGTATGTATGTATGTATGTATATATATATATATATGTATATACAAACACAATTTCAGGAGAAAGGGTTAAGAAATGACATGCCAACATTTGCAAATGCCAGTGCTCTTTATATTGGTCAAAATTAGAGAAGACTTTGAAGAGCTTCACAGGGACTTATTGAAGCAAGTTGAGTCGGCAGTTTGATGGTAGTTAAGAGCCGGTGTCTTCCTAATGAAAAGAAATATACTCTGGAGAGAATAATGAAAAGTCAATGAGATTGATGCATGCGCTTAACTTAAGTGCATATTTGACTGCCTTGCTGAATAAGGATGGCATTACATTCTTAAAGTTAATTCGCAGCTGTACTCATTGAATCCTGAAATCTTAATGACTCTTAACTTTTAAAATTATTCCCTATTTAGAGTAGCACTGTATTTTTTTTTCCTTTTTTAAGGATATCACATGATTAAAAAATTAATCTAATTAGCAATTTATTGTGTAATCACAGAAATGTTTTTAAATAAGAAATTACCATTACAAAAAATTACATTTTAGAATTTCATTGGCTATTAGCTGCACTGGAAGGCCTAGAGGAATCTCCCCAAAGCAGCAGAACTCTTTCCAGGGTAAAAAATAAAATCCACCAAAGTAAAATCCAATTTTCTAGAGAGCACAGTATATACATTTATTTTTTCTGACATATTATTCCCTCTTGTTTTTTGATTAAATGTCCAATATAGCATTTATTTCTTACATTATTTTATGATAGTTCTAAATATGTATTGTTCCATACTTGAGAACAAGTTGGTAATATAATATGTTAGAATGAAAGAAATAAAAAAAATATGTTGCATGCATGAATCTTGATTATTTGAAACATTGTTTTGTGTAATGTGATTTAACCCCTTTTCTGATTGAGATCATGTTTGCTATTCCCTTTGTTTAAAATATGTCTACGAATTCTATTTCTACTGGAAAAATAAATGATGAATTATTTATATATACCAATTATTTATTATCATTTATGCAAAGCTTGTCATATTATGCATGCATAAGGGGATTAAATCACTGTTAACCCATAATGCCTTTAGGGGCATTATATGATAGGCAAAAGGTTGCTTATGTTTACTATTGTGGATAAACATATACATTAGGAACATACATATTGTTTTTACAAATTGGCAAGTTGAATATCAGTTCTGTTAGGAAAATGAAGTGTTTATTGAGCAATTTGGTTTCTAAATAATGATCAACTAATCTATTTAATGCACTATACTTTCTCTAGCTTGAAAATATGAACTTTTTCCAACTAATGATACTCAAGTTGAATTTAGTTGAAACCTGTTTAATGGAAGTAGTGTAAAATGAACTCAAATATTTTCTTTTCTTTCATTGTTCTTCCTGAGGCAGTCCCTTCATCAGCCGATGATGTATCATTATACTTTACCACTAAAATAAGTCATCACAATCTACAAAATGTTAATAGAATATGTTTTTCTGTTATTCCCAATAATCATTATGAAATATGAGGCAAATCGTTAAACAGATGGAAAGATTGGATGATGTTGCTTCAAGCAGGTACAAAATGGAAGCATATTTTTGCAGGGTATGGGCCAAAATTTTGTTTAGTAGTACAGCAATAAAAACTCCTTATGTTTTGACATCACACTGTAAAAACAATAAAATGTATTTTTACATTTGCATAGTAATATACATTTTTCAACTTTAATAAGTAAACAGATGCAAGTCTCTGATCAAGGTATTCTTGTTCTCATCTTTTCTTCTCCCTCTTTAGCAAGCAAGGTTGGTTCCTTGACCTATCCCTGTTCAACTCCCACAGCAACTTAATTTGTTTCTGTTCGCTCTGGACACTTCAGTTCCTGAGGATCTGTTGTTTTAGCTGCTGTGGCTCTTTAAAGCCTCTCCTAAGTAGCCAGCACAAACACACACCAGCATATCTTGGAACTGAGGAAATAACGAGTTCTGTGGCAACAGAGCTGAGGCCAGGTGGTTAACTGATCTTGACCAACTCATCTGAGAGAAAATGTGTAACTGTTATCGCATGTAGATTAGGAAAAGGTCAGATCAGATAAGCAACATCTTTTTCTAATTTAGACAGACAGTGATGAAATCAAAGGTTGCCATTATCTTCGGCAGAGTTTCTAACTGAACACTGCAGGCTTGATTCACAAAAATCTTTGTTTATCCTTAGCTTCAAACTGGGGAAAAGTCCTCCAGAAAGTAAATTCTTAAGGTTTAGCACATGCCCACCTGCTATTGTTAACCTGTCCTGAAGCCTCAGGTAAGCCCTGGAAGTGACTTCCATGCTACGAGCACTCCCAGGGATCCAGAGGCTTCAGCCCTGGATCTGAACCAAGCACTTTATGAAACTCAGCCCGACAAGCAGCCTTTTTCACATGGCAGATTAGTGCTATTAAATCCTAACTTACACTAAATGCAAGTACAGCCTTGTTTTCAGCCAGCTGCACTGAAGCAACATACTTCAAGTAAGACTCTCCCCTTGTTTATGTTGATTTGATATCAGAACAATGGGCTGGTTTATACTGACTTATTCTGATTTAAACCAATACAAGTGAGATCAAAATCAAGTACACTGACTGTAAAAAGCTAAAGAATGTATTAAAAGAAAATGTAGTTTGAGGGCAAGTAAAATCTCTAGCTTGTTTTTTTAATTAATATTTTCTTTTTGTGACATATCCCCAGGCATCCAACTATATATTCTTCTAATCCCACTTGACCTCAACACAAATGTTTATGCCAAGGGTGTTCTCATGTTCCCAAGACTGGGGTTTAGGATAATGGATTCTACCAAAGGGCATTCTGCATTTTTCTTCTTTCATTTTCAACCACCTTTCCATCCACGTTTTAATCCTGATTCTCCTCTCTCCCACAGATATGGTCATGCATAATATTCCTACAGATGCTAGACTAAGGGCCATGCCTTCTACAGTCAGTACTAATAAATACCTTTTACCTTCTAGCTACTGGGCTGAAGTAAAAGAGGTTCTGTTTCTCTGTATACATCTGGGCTCTGTGTATTTGTTGCTGCTATTTTATTTCTGTTGAATTTCTGGTCCATGAAGTAAAATTCATTACTTAATTCAGAAAGACTAAGACAAATTTTTAGAATTCATTTGCTGACTGAAAGAACAGATTTTGAAAGAAGGAACCTTCTCAATTCTTTTTCTTTCAGCTTATGGTATGAATTTTATAAAAGATAAATCTGAAATAACACTGATGTCAGAAGTGAGCAGATTAGAATTTCGTTCTATGTTAATGGAGTCAGAAATGAACGTACAAGATTTTTGTGTCCAATTCCGATTAATTCTTTGCCTGTAAGAAATGCAGATCCACACTGAAGTTACATTTATAAAACTAGTCAAATAGCATGCAAAAATATTGTCACTCATATTTATTAACCAAAATAAGCTTTCTTCAAAAATTTGACTTATGAAAATTAGTAACAAAAAATGAAGATCAAACTTATGCACCTGCAAGCACTTTGAAATGTTTCCATTGTTATACAATAAAAAAGTGATGTCATATTTTAGTAATATTATTACTAATTGCTTAACTTAACTTTGAGATGTAAAAGCTTTTTGAGTGCACTATTTTTTTACTGTTCAAGGAAGTCAAATAAGACCACAGTAAAATGTATTGCTCCAAAGTAAAATGCTTAAAGGCAAATTATGCTATTAACTTTTTCTGTCAAATTTTACATTTAAAATTTGTTTTGTTAACACTTGTGATGAAATGGCATTCACAAAAAGACATTCACAAAATAACCTAACTCAGATTATTTTTAAGAAAAAAATTCAGTGGTAAAAGGGAAAGATAGAAAGCCAATATATGTAAAAACTAGGTTTTGTCAAGTACCTGGAGGAAGAATTCACTATTTTATCACCTTTCTGTCACTATCTTCTTTCTATCACTTTTCTTTTAATCATGTTCATTTAACTAAATTTTTATGAGATATTTACCATCAGTATAACCAAAGTTTTCAATTTATTTGCTTTAAAAAGAAATATCAACTGATCAACACTACAGATTGATCCAGAATATACAATATGATTTTTTTTTTATGATAGCTTACCTTCATGACAGCAAGAGAGTTTGAGAACTGTAGGAGGGTTAATTTAGGAGGGATTCTTCTAACCTGTTCACTAATCCTTCTAACTGTAGGCAGGTTAATTCTACTTTGGAGGAAAATATTAGTGGCAAATTCAACAAATAACTGCAATAACAACAAATAGCTACAATAACTACAGATAACAGATAATAAAGTTGACACCTGAAAAGAAGGTAAGGAATCAACAAACAAAAGTCAAAATACAATTCGCTGACTCAGCAATTGCTTCCATATTTTCTTCAAGTCATCCTTACTTAGGATTTCTGGTAAGAAAGCTACTGAACTTCACATTATTTGAACTTGAGGCTATTGCTGTTCCTAAACTACTTTTCCAGAATGAATTGTCACTAGGCAGTTATAGGAAGTATTTCCTGGATGTTTTCGCCTGAACAAGGTAAAACATCTAAATATTGTAACTTAATTCATCGTTACCCTGGAATTCTTAAGAATAAACACTTTTAGGTTTTGACAGCGGATTATGGGGGAGAAATAACTTTAAAACTGTTGCAAAATACAAACAGGTTGTAGTATGTAAAATACAATTCCCCATGTAGTCATATCCACATACACTGATATTCATTCCTTGAATCCTAAAGCAATTTAAAAGGATAATTAGTGTGTAGTGCCTGAATTGGTTCCTTAGAGGGTTAGTGTCCACCCTGTTTGTCACTGTTTCTTGCCTAATCCTGTCTAATGAGGGTTTATGTTAACATGGCTAAGCACTTGCAGATATGCACTACCAAGCTAGCTAAGCTTAGAGAAGACATGCTGTTCAAATGTCACTGCCTTTGGCTATCATGCTATAAGATACTGATTATTGTTTATTATGTTTTTTATTCAAAATGCTGCCATTTGTACTTGTTTGTAGGCCCTTGTTGTTCTTTGCACACATAACAAGTAAATGTCTGTGTTTTTCCTAGAGTTACACTTTTTAATTTCCTTATTCATTCTTTTGTTAAGAACTCTCTCAGTGGGCTGAAATACTTCTGATTTATTGCTTTTAAGCATTTAGGGCAACTTAAGTGGAACTACCTTGAAAATCACAATAAAATTTAAACAACAGCAAGTATGTGCATATTATATATTTCTTGGGGAGCTGAATTGTGTTTGGTTTTTTTTATTTTTTTTTTTAAATCAGCTTGCTGTAACCTCATGAGAGTATTTAAGTATAAAATATTAGTTCTGGTTTTTTAGGTCTGGGCTAGAAGTTTTCATTTCAAAGAAAAAATTACTTCTTTTTTACCCTTTTTTCCTGTTTTAGAGGCTACCAGACCTTGTAGAGCATTAAACATCACAGTCAGACCTTTTCTCTCTGGCTACTTGTGATTATCCTTTGCAGGTAGGAAGGGATCCCTACTAGAGTCTGAAACGAGAGGTCAGTCTTCAGATCTGAGATTTGCTTCAAGTCTTTTTTTTTCATTTCAGAAAGGTGAAGATCCACTCCTGTCATAATTGCCTACATTAGCTGTTTCTACACTGCTGCTAGAAAGCAGTCTCAGGAGTGCACCTGCGCAGCTGACTCGCATGTACTCTCCCATGCACACTACTGCCTGCCAGGTTGCCTAGGGCCAGCCTGCAGGCAGCCCACAGCAGCCTGTTTAGGCATGTCTGCAGCAGCACTTGGCTACCAGGCACACAGAGGATGGAAGGTCCTGACCACTGACTCCCCTCCAAACGCAGCACAGATATGTCAGGGCAGTCCCTGTCACCAGTGCAACACCGGGGCAGGCATCCTGGTGTGGCTTCTGGTTGACCCTTGCCTTCCAAAGGGAGAATTCTTCTGTGTGCTGGATTGACCAGCCCAGGAATGAGCACAGCTCATGCAGAGGGCATCCACCTGGAGTGCCATCACTCAGGGCAAAGCAAATGAGGGCAATGAGGCAACAGCACCAGAACCCACAGACCGTTTCCCTGCCTGGGACTGGGGCTGGCTTCCACTTGCTCAGCTCCCCCTGTTCCTTGCCTTAAAATCCTGAGAAGTTCTGTTTACTGTCAGTGAAGTGGATAGCATCATTGTGATTCACCAAATTCACAGCTCACGGGTTTGTACAAATGTGCTTAAGTCAAGTCCATAATCCCAAAATAAATTAGCCTGAGCGCTCACATTTTCAACCAGCTAAGTCTTGAGTGGAGCACTGCTTTATATTGCAATCTATATAAAATATAGCTGTACCTGAGAGTTTAATAGGGATCCTTGTGAAACTCTACAGTTTCTTGTTCCTCTTCAGAGTAGTGTTGTTGTGGCTGAGGCAAACAGTCATACATGCCAACATTTTGCTAGGTTTCGTCATGTGTGTCATTTAAAAATTGGCATGATATCAGTCTCCGACTAAAATTCAGCCAAGGCATGCTGAAAATCTTTCTGGATCTTCCTGTCCCTTCCCAAGAAATGTGTTAAAAACAAAATGAAAAATGAAATATGAAAAAGAGTTCATTGATGTATTTTTCTAGTCTAAAACATACTAGGGAAATAAGACTTAAATAAATATCAGTATATGTTGGGGGTTAGGTTTGTTCCTTCTCTCTCTAAAGAATTTTTTCCCCATAAGTTATCAAGGAGACCAAGTGTTGGATACTTGAGAGTACTTAACCGAAACAAAGAGGTGGACAAAGTTGGAAGGGGGAGATAACACAGGTAAACTGGTAAACGACAGAGATTGAGGGAGCTGCAGGCTCTTCTTTTTCCAGCGATCGAGGAGAGAGAGAACGGCTGCTGCTGGCTGGAAGAGTTTCACTGTGGCCAAAGGGATCCAGTCCTGGGAAATCTACTATCACCGGTTCGGCCTGAATCCTGAGTTTTCCCTGCCACCCGCGGGAGCTGGTCCAGGCTCTGCCTCGCCTTCGGCTTCTTTGGCGCTGCTCCTCTTGCTGCAGCGTGACCCTGCACCCCCTGCGCTGCCGGGACATCCTGCCCCTGCCTGCCGGGACACCCTGCCATCCCAGCTACCAGCCCGGGACTTTTCCACTGTTTCAGCTTGGTGCTCTGAGGATCCTGCAGGGACACTGAAACCGAACTGCCCTGGGTTTTGTGAAACAAAGCCCTCAAGGTTCTTGGTACTGTTTTCGTTTGTTATTAATGCTGTAGTTTGGTGGATTTTTTTGTGTTTGTTTGCTTTGTAATACATACTAGTAAAGAACTGCTATTCCTATTTCCCAAATCTTTGCCTAAGAGCCTCTGATTGTAAATATAATTGAAAAAGAAAAAAAAGGGGTGGAAGGGAGGGTTTACGCTCTCCGTTTCAAAGGAAACTCCAGTTGTTTTTTTTTTTTTATTACCTGGCAGATACCTGTCTTCCCAAACCAAGAAAGTATAATTTACCAGATAATGACAATTTCAATTTCTCTATTACAATATTTTTTCTTGGCTACACTACATTCATTAAATGTGATGTTGTTTTGAGACCTGCTTGAAAAGAATTCTAGACAAAACTCCTTATCTCATTTTTGTGGATTTGTTTCTGGTTTTGTTCTTTTCTTTTTTTTTTTTTTTTTTTTTTTTCCCAGAAGAAGAAATATTCTTAGATGAACAGTCCAAGCAGAAACTCATATTAAAATGATCCTACAGAATAAGTAATAACTATCTCATACTAAAGTTGACATCCTTGTAATTGTTACAGTGGTAAAGTAGTTCACCTTTGTAACTATTAACAAGACAATAACAATGAGCCTGGTGTCAGCAGAACTATTTTGGGGTGTCTGTAGAGTGGCGATCATGGCAGTATCTTGTTTCTGACAATGGCTTGGGGATGCTCAGGAAAAGAAATGAGCCAACTCTGAGATAACTTCTATCTATGATACCTATCATCCTCTGGAAACCAGTGGTTTGCTGAGGTAGACGTGTGTATGCAACATGTTTACAAGTCCTTCAGTCTACTCATTTAGAATAAATGTGCCCTTTCTGATTCTGTTAATACTTTTGGCTTCCAAAGGATCAGTATTGTGGCAAAAAAAGATTTGCAGTCAGAGTAAGAGTACAAAATCACTGCCAGAAAATTTCTGGTTCTCACCCCAAAATATTTCAGTGCAAGCTATAGTATTTTATGATATAGTATTTTATATTATAGGATGCTAACATTGTATGTGAAAAGTAGAGTTGCTTGCCTACCAGATGGGTGTGTGTGGAAGGAGGATTCAATACATTGAAACACTTCTGGTACACTCAGCTTCCATCTCTTCTTCAAACTGGAAGATTATTTTTAAGGAGTGAGACCATTCTTCTTTTGGCTGCTGTCTGGAAGAGATGCCTTCAGCAATAGTTTCAATGGTTGTTTCCCAAATCATGCACCTCAATGTAAGGAAAGAAATAACTGGCTATACGTAAGGATGGAAATCTATTGAGAAAATTTCCCAAGAATATGCCTCTGAATCCTTTACGTGTTATCAACTGAACATTTTTTTTTTCAGAAGATAACTACCATGTCCCCAGTTCCTAGAGTGTTACACCTACTAGATGGATTATAGCTTCCTCGGCTGCCAGAACTCATCCCTGCTAGACAAAAGTAAGAGTCCCATCGAGTTTGGTTGGGCTAGCAGCCACACAGGCTATTTTGTGCTGTATCAGTCCTTCAGTGACTTGTAATTACTGAAAGCTGAATCCGGTCCATTTTTAATTTATTTAAATCACTTAATTTAATTATATCATAGACAAATTACAGGAACTGTTGCTGTTTTGCCCACGCAAAACTGTCTGTGGCCAAGATGTACAATGCTTCTCCAATTTGCCTCCAAGGGAATTTAATTAATTGTGAAGTGGGCAATATGGCTAACACTGGAATTTGTATTAATCATTAGCTCAGTAAAAAGTTCAAACCCTGCTCCACTCATCCTGACCAGAAAGGACCAGAAGGCCATTGCAGAACAAAGGTACAAGCTCTTTTGCAGCTGCTCCTTCTGCATTAGTGAAATTCACAGTTTTGATTTCTACTACATTAGGTCATTTATCAGTAAAATGTGCACCAGGATTGATCCACTGGTCCAGTTAGCCTTCCAAGCACCCCAAATATAAAAGCAGTTGATTTTTGCTGTCCCACAGTGTCCCCAGCAAATCAATTTATTTCTTCGTCTTGCCACACAAAGAAGTCCCATTGGGACTTCAGAGGATAAGTAGCAGAAAAAAAGTGAAAGGGCAAAAGAGGGACATACCATAATCACAAGAGGTAACCTTGGACTGCTAGAGATTATTTTAAAGCCATGATTTTTGAGTGAAAATCTATCCTTACAATGAACATTTCACACAATAATTGACAAATTCAGCAGCAATTTCACACAGTTCTAGTCATCAGTCATTTGAAATGTACAACTACAGTATTCTACTGCTAATGAGTTTTAAGTGCATAATAAGTCAATTTGATTGACGGGCCTTGACCAGTAGTAAAGTCAATTTTTACAGTTGAAATAAATTGTATACATTCATTAATTTCAACTGAAGAAAAATAATCATATTTTAACACCATGAAAGTCATAAAACAAATATGTTATCACTTTTAGGTATATGCTCTTAAAATACGATTTTAAATGGTTCTTCTTAGTAAGTGTACATATGAATTTAGACCTGTCAAGACAAACAGATTTATGCAACCATCTAAAAAGTCAGGCATCTACCTAACCAGGTTTGCATGTGCTGCTTACATAGATTGTGTTCTCAAATGAGTTTTGTGACTTGTCTGAGAGTACCAATGAAGACTCAAGGCTGGACTGAGGTCTCTTTTAAACCTCATCCTGAGTGTGATATATTTAATAAAGCTTAATTTCCTGGGGAAGATGAAGTATGGCAACTATATCATGCATTCCAGTTATTTTCATTGTAGGATTCTCAGTAGCACACAGTAAGGACTGAAAACCAGATTGTTTTAGCAACGGATTTGATCCTATCTCTGACATTTAAAGCAAATAATATTGCTACTCCAGATGTTCTCTTGAATGCAAAATAGAGAATAGTTAGCCAGAACAAACCAGAGAAAGCTAGAGGGAAAGAAAATCCAGTAGTCTTATAAACTTTAACGTGATTAAACCATTTCTCAAAGCCTGAGTCTGGATTTCTTCTTTACTAGTTTTCATTTTAAAAAGTCCTAGGAAACTAATTTTCAAGATATGTTAAATACATAATGAATAAAAGAAAGCAGACAGGTTAAATTAAGATGTCTGACCAAGAAAGTTGATGACATCCTAAAGATCAATAAGTACACAGAAATTTAATTCTGACACCACTCTTGCTATAATTATCTTTTTGGATGTATTTGGAAGTTTTGCAATAAAACACATTTTGATGGGATACTAAGACAGTATTCACTTTAGTGCCAATAGTATTTCCAACTTTCCTTTAAAGAGTACACAAACATCTTACTTTGGTTCAAATTCACTGGAGCTGAATTGAAATGTAGTTTAACACGAGTATTTTATTTTGACTCTGTCTCCTTGAGGACTGTATACTTGATTCAGTAAACAGATTTCAGTCAGGAAGATTCACAAAACTCCAACCTCATACAAAGGACATGGACACATGAATAATACAAAGATAAATTTCAGTGTAATTCAGAAATAAATTTCACTCCGAAAAAAATGGTGTGAATACTTAGGAGTTACTATTTGGGTGCTGTTTACAGGTTCTAAGTTCTCACGGTAAGACATTCTCTTCAACAATTTGCCATTTGTGATGGGCCATTCTTTTCCATACTGAATGATTTTATGTGGTTCATCATAGAGTTTTTACAGATTAAAAATCATGTGAAGTGGATGGAACTAAGAGGGCACAAAAGTATTGCAAAGCAGGAGTAAACATTTTGTATTTTGTTATTAAGTCAAAAAATCATGTCTTGAAATACAGTGAAGAAGGGTCCTGAATTATTGGTACAGAAGATCAGGATATTTTCTTCACACTACTTTTAAGAGAAATCCAGAGTCAGGGGAAACAAATGTTTCAGCATCTTGTGTTTGTGACCACAGATTCTGTGTTCAGAGTGAGGTTTTCCAAAGCAGAACATGGAGTCATATTCCTGCCTCTTACCAGAAGAAGGTTTGGCAGTCCAATAAGCATGTTAAAAATCATCATTATCAAACTAATGGGTGCTGTGACCACAAAAAGCATGCAGAAATTCAGGACAGAAATATATGTGTCTATGTGTGCATGGTTCCTAAATAAAACAAACAAACTAATGTAAAGTATTTATAATTTTCAAGTATATTAACTGGAAGTAGTTATGTCAGCTTTTAAGTGGGAAAACCTAATCAAATATACACTCAGGATGTATTGTAGATACTCAGTATGCATTAAAAAAGCATATGTTGGATATTAAGTTGCATACTTCAGCACACACAGTGAAGTATACAAATTTTAGGTTTTATTGAGAATATATGGGTCTCTACTGCTATTATATTGTGTACTGTATTTGTTGCACTGAAAGACCTCATTGTCAGAGATAACATAAGTGTAATCTTTCTGCATGTCATCAACATTGTCTTTAAGTCATTTTCCAGAGGAAAATTGATTGGGCAAGAGGTCAATTCACTTTCAGTTCCCATTCAATGCTGGGGCACTTAGCTAACTGTGACCAATTAAATAATATTTTCGGTGAGAAAAATTATTTTACAGGAAACCCTTCCAGATACTGAATTGTTACTTACTAATTTCATGTTAAATCCTGAAAAACCATCAGACAGCAGAAATCTGTTAATTTTAATCTGAAAGCCCAAATACTTTTTTTTCACAGAATAAATAATATAAAATTAAATAGGCATAGCTTTTATTTCTTACTGTGATAATCCCACCTCCCAACTATGTAAAATAAATCTAGAAATCTGAGAAGAAATCACAATCTAAGCCACTTAATCTCAGCTGACCATGTTGAAATCAGTGTGGGATGGATTCACATGCCTTGAAATAAGTCTTCCAGTGAAATACTTACAGATCAGAATCTGTTTAAGTAGACCAGATTTAAGAACAGAACTAATCCTTGGCTGCAAGCATCTGTACAAGCAGAAGATATCTGATATTAGAAGGTTCTTTGGTTAAACGGTGCCTTCATAAGAACACAACGTAAGAAAAACAGCAAGCAAAAGACCCCAAGCAAACAAACAAACCCCCCAAACAAACAAACAACAAACAAAAACCCAACCAAAACCAAAACCAAAAAAAGGAAATAGGCATATTTATAAGAATGTGAACAACTGCAACAAGAACAGCTTGCCAGGATGAGAAGTTTTTGCTCCACCACCTAAAGAGGAGGGGCTATAATACCCCAGCAAGTCATAAGTAGCCTGGCAGAGCCTGGGCAGATGTGGCACAGATCCAAACCTCAGCATCAGAAATCCATATTCATCTTCCAGCCATCAGTGATGTTAACTGGTGGCCTCTGTGCCTGACTGGAAAGTTCCCTGAGAGCAGCACCCAGAAATTGCCCCATCTGAGAAGGAGGTGTGTGTGTGCAGCTGTGCTCTGACAGACACTCAGAGAGCACCTGTAGTTCTGTGCCACCACACAAGTGTGCAGGGACTGTGCTGGGTCCCACGCCATGAGAGCACATGCCCTTCTCCTAAAGAAGGGTAGTGCCTTTACCATCACCTCCCTTTCTGTATATTCCTCAGAGGCTGAAGTATTTGAGACTCAGTCAATATCCTCCAACTGAAAAGATAAAGAGGCACAGCTCTCCTCTCTCAGGAGACTGCATTAACCACAAGCCACACAGCTGGGAAAGGAGGGGGCTGCTCCTGTTGAAACCCTGTGTCAGCAGAGGAAAGAATGCAATATATCCAAGGAAGATGTAAGAGGGAGTGCAAGAGGGAACATGACTCTGTGGCCTAGTGCCTACAGCACTCATCTGGGAGTGGGCAGACCTAGATTCCACTCCTCGCTTCAAGAACAGCTTCTGTATTTTTATATTAAAGAGTTATTGGTTTTGGATACCCTGAGGCTGAGCTGATGAGGTTATTGAACTCAAATCTCACACGTTCCAGGTAAGTACCAATAAGCAAAACAACAAAATGTTATACAAATGATAACTGCCATCTCAGATAGACTTTAAAAAATAAAAAATAAAAAATAAAAAAGTGGTTTGTGACTGAAGGAGCAGACTTTGGCACTGACTGTTGTAAAGGAGCCCAGCTCCAGAGCCTGTGGCTGCTTCCTCAGGCCCTGAGTCCAGAAGGCACAGCCAGCTTTCCTCCACAGAGCTGTACACACCACCTCCCCCCCTCCCTCAGACAAGATGGTTGCATCCCGGATTCTTACTGGAAAATCTCCTCAGCATATGCTTCTCCCAGAATTGTGCCTTGGGGACTATCTGGAGCAGTATCAGCTGACCTGGTCAAACTCATGCCAGGGCAAGCTCAAAGATAAATACTGCAGATGATGGCATGCCAGTGCTCAACCCCGTGCCCTGGTCTGATTTAATTTGTCAGAGGAACTTTACTGTCAAAACAGTAGCTGGGAGTAGCAGTGGAGCCAGAAAACCTAATCTGAATTCCCTGTCATCATTCAGGTGTGAGATTAATGCCTTTAAGACTAGTTTTACCAGATGCACTGGCAAACCAGTGGTTAATCATACCGAGTTAGTTTTATTTTCAGTGGTTTTCATGCTCAATAAAATTTTCTTTTGGACAAGAATGCTCTCTTTTTTGGTTATTCCCATTCAAAATCATGAAACCAGCTATTTTTATAAAAGTAATGAAAACATTCCAAGTGTATGCACAGTAACCCACAATTCTCAGATGGCAAAACTCATTCAAGTTTCCACCTCACACAGATGGCTTTTGCAAGTGTCTCCTGATAATGGAGTCCTTGTGAGCTCTTTACTGAACCTTTTCCTTATGATATTGAGTTGTTTTTCTAAGGGCTCTGTTGTTATTCAGAAAAGAAAAGATGGAATCAAATGTTCGAGTTTACTTTAAAAATATGAGCAAATATTATGATAAATAAAGAAGGAATATGAAAGTTAAAATTATTCACAGCACTAAGAGGGCAATTTTCCTGTTAGCACTGAACACGTATTGGGAGTCTCATGTCAGCAGCACACTGAGGGGAACTTAGCCAGCAATTATTTTATTTCCCCTGAAAAGAGGAGGATTATGAGGCAGCAGTTAACTGGCAAAATATCTGTGAAAATTAAGGCTGGAACGTCAGATGTGAAATTAATAATTATCAGCAATGCCTTAGAAAGCCAGCACATAGAGTATACAGTACTTATGAACAAATTTCATCTGGAAGCAGAATATTGTCGTTGACTCTTAGAATGGCCCAAAATATCTTTCAGTCTATTTTTTTGGTGTTTTAGAATTTACTTTCAAGTTAATTAACTAACTACTATGCAAAAGGCTAGCTAGGTGTCTCCTTAAGCATGCTGAATAGATGCACTGGAACAAGAAAAAAGAAAAACAGTAGACACACCAAGTCAAAAAAATTTTTGACATAATAGAAAGCACCAAAAGTGGTTTTCAAGGAGAGAGAGAAAAAAATCCCCTTTTTATTTTTATACATTTTTACACAAAGTATAGTGCCATAGTGACATGCTTACATACTAGTTTTAGCTTGTAGGACTCCATTCTACTTCTTTCTGATTATAAATTATTTTCTCCCATTTTTGACCTTTCCTCACGTAATTCTAAACCAATTTACTTCTCTGAGCAGGTATTCAGTGTTAACTGTGTAATGTCTACAGATCAGTCTGAGCGAAAGCATTACCCTGAACAATTCCAGGAATTTAAAGGAACTCTTCATGAATTATTTCTTTTAAAAAAGGCAATAGAAATTATAACCGTTAAAATTAGATTAACCTTTTATTTTTTTTCATTATTTGTATTACTACTTTATTACTTTCAAGAAGTATCCAACAATTTTATCTCTTTACCAAAGATTTTCAACCCTAAATTTGCAAAACATGATTGTTATAAAATTAAGGTAGCTATATATATTCCAGATATTTAAAAATGAGCTCTCTTTCTTTTCTCCTAGGGTCATTTTTGTATTTTAAGATCCTATTCACTATTATCTGGTCTTTATAATAAATGTTTCATGTAATAAAATCTATAGTGGATTGAAGCAAGTGTTTCTCCCTAAGCCATTTGAAGTCTGATTCCAGACAGTAATACACCCTTAGGGATAAAAAAGGTGTGAGAAATAAAACAGAAGTAGTAATGTTTTTCTCACTCAGACTTCTGATTTTTTTTTTTTATTATTATTTTTGGGGGATTCTTTTTTGGTGGGTATTGCTTTTGGTTACTTGCTTGATTGGTTGGTTGGTTTTCTTTGTTTGGTTGGTTTTTCCCTCTGGATTTATCTTTCTTGAACCTATTAATGTATTTTGGCATTCCTGGCATCCCATAACAATGAGCTGTTTGAGAGGAGAATAGCTGGCATGATCCTTGTCAGCAACTACTTATTATCAGACTCAATATTCAAAAGAATGGAGCAGGAAGATGCTATGGGCTGAGTCAACACATGGAGATCAGAAAATGAGGAAGGACTAGCTGGAAACAGGTTATGACTCTCCCAGTAGCACTTTCACTCAGTGAAAGGGCTCAGAGGGGTAGATGGGACCCAGTCTGCTTCCCCAGCTGCAGTCTGGACAGTCTTCCTACGGCCCAGCAGGGTTTTTCTCTACTCAGCCAGGAACGTTTTCTAGGGAGACCCATCACACTTTATTCCCTCTAGCATTCGGGGAATCATTCAATCCTTACTTGAGCTGGATAACCAGCACTATTCTTCATCTCTGCTTCCTTCAGGTGAGTCTGCTTCCCAGTCTCATACATTTCCTTCAGCCCTACTGTTGCCCTCCATAACAGTCCAGCAGTAAATACCCTTTGCTTCATTCCTCTCTCCCCATTAAGAGAGACTAGAAAGCAGCATAGCTCAAGGACATCCTGCCTACTCTTGAAGCTAATGACACCAGAACATTAAAGGAAGGAATGAAAGGAAGCCCTGATTTTACTGGCAGGAACACATATATACCATAGGAAAGTGAGTTTCTGCCTGTCCGTCTGATTGCTTTACACATGCTCATGATTCCTTCACAGGAAGATGGGAAGCTAAATGAGGGAAGTAGATCACTTCCATGAGTAATAATAGACATCATTATGCCAGAGATTTATCTGCAAAATTTTTCCATCAATGCTAGGCAAAATTTCACCATTACAGGCCATGTCCAAACTGATGAGATAGCATAGTCTGGGGCTGTTAGCAAAAGTAAAAGTGTACGGTAAAAGGAATGATCATGATATGAAGCAACTTCTAAAATCTGATAGACTGACTACACTGTGATGCTTCACACCCATTTAAGACTGAAAAAAAGATAAAAAGGACTGTCTTTTAATGCAGAAACCACAGAGCATCTGTGTTGGGGGTTGGGTTTGTTCCTTCTTTCTCTGGGGAATTTTTTCCTCACGGGTTGCCAAGGGGACCGGGTGTTGGATACTTGAGAGTGCTTGGCTGAAACAAAGAGATGGACAAAAGGTGGAAGGGGGAGATAACGCAGGTAAAAGACACAGCTTGAGGCAGCTGCGTGCTTTTCTGCTTCCGGCGTTCGGGAGACGCGTGTCGGCCGCTCCTCGAGGATCTCAGCCGCCGCAAAGCACGCCGAGCAGAAGCTGGGGGCCGTTTTTTTTCTGCCTCGCCTTCGACTTCTTCGGCGCTGCTCCTCTTGCTGCAGCGTGACCCTGCACCCCCTGCGCTGCCGGGACATCCTGCCCCTGCCTGCCGGGACACCCTGCCATCCCAGCTACCAGCCCGGGACTTTTCCACTGTTCCAGCTTGGTGCTCTGAGGATCCTGCAGGGAAAACCAAACTGCCCTGGGTTTTGTGAAACAAAGCCCTCAAGGTTCTTGGTACTGTTGTCGTTTGTCATTAATGCTGTAGTTGTTTGGTGGGGGGGGGGAGTTGTTGTTTTTTTTTTTTTTTTTTTTTTTTTTTTGTTTTTTTTTTTTTTTGTGTTTGTTTGCTTTGTAGTACATACTAGTAAAGAACTGCTATTCCTATCTCCCAAATCTTTGCCAAAGAGCCTCTGATTGTAATTTTACCTAGCAGATACCTGTCTTCCTAAACCAAGACAGATTTTGGCGCCCAAGTGTGGGGCTTGAGGGCACTGAGAAAAGAAAAGGGAAGAGAAATAGCAGTTCTTAACTAACCTAGTACTTTCTTTTGTGTGCGTTGGATATAAAAACCTCATTAGGCTGCATCATGTGGTCTAACTTAGCCTGGTTTGGGTGGCATGTGGTTGTGGCTGTATTCCTTCCATTTGCAGGCCCTTATCTAAACATGGGCCCTATAACTAAGGCTACTGTGACTGTCATCCAGTTTATTTTATGGCTTAATAAGGTGAAGAACTCATGGATTTTTAATTTCCTCTGGAAGGCAGGCACATGGATTCAGGGCTATCGTACACTAACTGTGTGTTTTTGGAGTTACTTTAACAATGGTACCTACTGTGAGGAAATGACACCGGGGGAAGTTTCTTTTTCCCAACCCTTTACCCATCTCTTTGGGTCTGCCCCAGCAGTTTTTGAAGGGTTTAAATCCTCTCTGAATGCTAATGATATCATACAATGGCTGGTGCTGCTAATAGGCATATTCTATTTAGCATTCAGAGATAAGGGAAGATTGACCTGGATAACCACCCTGATACCTACCCCACAGAATAGAGATGATACCCCAGAGCCTGACTCTGCCCCACAGCCTGCCTCAGAAAGGACCCACCCAGATTGGGTTGATGTTCTGGTAAAAGAGATAGGCCAAATGCTGAAGGAGTACATTTCCCCAGCTCATGAAAAACCCTCCCCCTGCCCCGAGAAGGCAGAGACTGATGGTGCAGCAGTGGAACCCACAGATGTTACAACAGTCCAGGTTCCAGCTGAACCACAAGGGCAGCCACAGCCAGCAGCAGTCGCCCCTGTGGAAACAAGGAAGTGTAAAGTGAAATCGTCAGATCCTGATACTAAGGGTAAGAAAGGAGGGTCCTCACAGCCCACAGAAGAGCCACAGGTTGAGATCATCACTGAGTCCCTGACATATGAAAGTCTACGTAATCTGCAAAAAGATATTGCACGACGAGGACGTGAGGCTTATACAGCCTGGCTACTTCGAGTCTGGGACCTTATGGGTACAGGCGTACAACTGGATAGTGCTGAAGCAAGGAATTTGGGACCCTTGACCCAGGACTCAGGTATAAATCAGGTATTTGTAAGAGAGCAAAGGCCCCTTCCCCTTTGGGAACGACTTCTAATGAGTGTGAGAGAGAGATTTGTCCACAGAGACAGAATGCAAGAGCACAACAATAGAATGCGATGGAAGACCCTTGAGGAAGGAATCCAACAGTTGAGAGAAGTGGCAGTATTGGAAGTACTTTTTGGGAGGACCGGACAGCATGATAATGACCCCGACAAGGTTAAATGCACAGGGCACATGTTGTGGAATCTGGCAACTCATGGACCATCCCAATACGCCACATTCATCGCAACAATTAATGCCGAGGATAACCGAGAGACAGTGGGTTCTGTTGCCAACAAGCTCAGAAATTATGAAAGTATGATCAGTGGCCCAATGCAGGCTCATGTCTCTGCGGTGGTGAAGGAACTCAAAGAGGAGATGAGGGAAATGAGAGAGGAGATGAGAAGGAACAGTTCCCATGTAGCACCGGTGCGAGTCACAGGCCCCAGAATCAGAGCCCAACATCCCCCAGCGAGAGAGAGAGGGTACACCCCTCGAGCTGACCTGTGGTTTTATCTGCGGGACCATGGGGAGGACATGGGAGCGTGGCATGGGAAACCTACTTCTGTCCTGGCAGCACGGGTACGTGAGCTCAAGGAGAGAAACGCTAACAGAGGGAGTTCCACTAGAATGAAGGTAGCCTCAGCCTCCCATGAGCAAGCTGCCAGGTATTACGGAGGTGGGAATGCTGTGTCAGATTCCCTCGAAGGAACCTCTACTATGTATGTCCAAGAAGGGAATAATAACCAGTGCTAGAGGGGCCCTGCCTCTAGCCAGGAAGAGGCACGGGAAAATCGGGTTTTTTGGACTGTGTGGATTCGATGGCCTGGCACATCAGAGCCACAAAAATATGAAGCTTTAGTAGATACTGGGTCGCAGTGTACTCTAATGCCATCAGGACATGTGGGGGCAGAACCGATTTCCATTGCCGGGGTGACGGGGGGATCACAGGAACTGACTCTGGTTGAAGCCGAGGTGAGCCTGACCGGGAAGGAGTGGCAGAAACTTCCGATTGTGACCGGCCCAGAGGCTCCATGTATTCTGGGCATAGACTTCCTCAGGAATGGATATTATAAAGACCCTAAAGGACTCAGATGGGCTTTTGGAATAGCTGCTGTGGAGACAGAGAACATTAAGCAGTTGAACACCTTGCCGGGACTATCAGAGAACCCATCTGCAGTGGGACTCCTGAAGGTAGAAGAGCAACAAGTACCTGTTGCCACCTCGACAGTGCACCGTCGGCAGTATCGGACAAATCGGGACGCCGTGATCCCCATCCACAAGATGATCCGTGAGCTGGAGAGCCAAGGGGTGGTCAGCAAAACCCACTCACCCTTCAACAGCCCCATCTGGCCTGTGCGCAAGTCTGATGGAGAATGGAGACTGACTGTGGACTATCGTGCATTGAATGAAGTGACTCCACCGCTGAGCGCTGCTGTGCCGGACATGCTGGAACTTCAGTACGAGCTGGAGTCCAAGGCAGCGAGGTGGTATGCCACTATTGACATTGCCAATGCATTTTTCTCCATTCCTCTGGCTGCAGAATGCAGGCCTCAGTTTGCTTTCACCTGGAGGGGCGTGCAGTACACCTGGAACCGGCTGCCCCAGGGGTGGAAACACAGCCCCACCATCTGCCATGGGCTGATCCAGGCTGCACTGGAGAAAGGTGAGGCTCCGGAACATCTACAGTACATTGATGACATCATTGTGTGGGGAAAGACTGCAGCTGAAGTGTTCGAGAAAGGAGAGAGGATCATCCAGATTTTGCTGAAAGCCGGGTTTGCCATCAAGAAGAGCAAAGTCAAGGGACCTGCCAGAGAGATCCAGTTCCTGGGAGTAAAGTGGCAAGATGGACGGTGGCAGATCCCCACTGAGGTCATTGATAAGATCACAGCAATGTCTCCACCGACCAGCAAAAAGGAAACACAAGCTTTCCTAGGAGCCATAGGTTTTTGGAGGATGCACATTCCTGAGTACAGTCAGATCGTGAGCCCTCTCTACCTGGTTACCCGCAAGAAAAACAATTTCCACTGGGGCCCTGAACAGCAACAAGCCTTTGCCCAGATCAAGCAGGAGATTGCTCATGCAGTAGCCCTTGGCCCAGTCAGGACGGGACCAGATGTGAAGAATGTGCTTTATTCTGCAGCCGGGAACAACGGTTTGTCCTGGAGCCTTTGGCAGAAGGTGCCAGGGGAGACCCGAGGCCGACCACTGGGATTCTGGAGTCGAAGTTACAGAGGATCTGAAGCCAACTACACTCCCACAGAGAAGGAGATCTTGGCCGCCTATGAAGGAGTTCAAGCCGCCTCAGAAGTGATTGGCACAGAAGCACAACTCCTCTTGGCACCCCGACTACCAGTGCTGGGGTGGATGTTTAAAGGAAAGGCTCCCTCCACGCACCATGCCACCGATGCCACATGGAGCAAATGGACTGCCCTCATCACACAGCGTGCCCGTATTGGAAACCCAAATCGCCCTGGGATTTTGGAGATAATTACAAACTGGCCGGAAGGAGAAAACTTCGGTTTCACGGACGAAGAGGAGCAGGTACAAGTGATACGAGCTGAAGAAGCTCCTCCATACAACCAACTGCCAGCAGAAGAAACACACTACGCTCTCTTCACTGACGGTTCCTGTCGCATCGTGGGAATGAACCGTAAGTGGAAAGCAGCCGTATGGAGCCCCACACGACAGGTTGCAGAAGCCACTGAAGGAGAAGGGGGATCAAGTCAGCTTGCTGAACTCAAAGCTGTTCAATTAGCCCTTGACATTGCTGAAAGAGAGAAGTGGCCAAAGCTCTACCTCTACACTGATTCGTGGATGGTAGCCAATGCTCTGTGGGGCTGGCTGGAAAGGTGGAAAAAGGCCAACTGGCAGCGTAGAGGAAAACCAATCTGGGCTGCTGATGAATGGAAGGACGTTGCCACTCGTGTAGAGAAGCTGCCTGTGAAAGTCCGCCATGTAGATGCCCATGTTCCCAAGAGTCGGGCTAATGAGGAACACCAAAACAACAAGCAGGTAGATCAGGCTGCCAAGATAGAAGTGTCAAAGATAGATTTAGATTGGCAACACAAGGGAGAGTTATTCCTAGCCCGATGGGCCCATGATGCCTCGGGTCATCAGGGCAGAGATGCCACCTATAAGTGGGCCCGAGACCGAGGGGTGGATTTAACCATGGACAGTATTTCTCAGGTTATCCATGACTGTGAGACATGTGCTGCAATCAAGCAAGCCAAGCGGGTGAAGCCCTTATGGTATGGTGGGCGGTGGTTCAAATATAAATATGGGGAAGCCTGGCAGATTGACTACATCACCCTTCCCCAAACCCGCCAGGGCAAGCGTTATGTGCTAACCATAGTGGAAGCCACCACTGGATGGTTGGAGACCTACCCTGTGCCTCATGCTACTGCCCGGAACACCATCCTGGGCCTGGAAAAACAAGTCCTGTGGAGACATGGCACCCCTGAGAGAATCGAGTCGGACAATGGGACTCATTTCAGGAATAGTCTTATAAGCACCTGGGCTAGAGAACATGGCATTGAGTGGGTGTACCATATTCCTTATCATGCACCAGCGGCCGGGAAAGTTGAACGGTGCAATGGCCTGCTTAAAACTACCTTGAAAGCACTGGGTGGGGGAACCTTTAAGAATTGGGATACTAATTTAGCAAAGGCCACCTGGTTGGTGAACACTCGAGGCTCCACCAACCGAGCAGGTCCTGCCCAATCTGAGCCCTTGCAAAAGACAGACGGAGATAAGGTTCCAGTGGTACACATGAGAGGTATGCTGGGAAAAACTGTTTGGATTAATCCTGCCTCCAGCAAAGACAATCCCATCCGTGGGGTTGTCTTCGCTCAGGGACCAGGTTGCACCTGGTGGGTGATGCAAAAGGATGGAGAGACCCGATGCATACCTCAAGGGGACCTTGTTTTGGGGTGAACTATCCATGACAATGTGGCTGCATCCATATTTGCATATATATATATATGTATTTTTAATAGTTAAAACTCAATGTAATATGTTTGTATGGGAAAAAAATTCGGGGTGGATAATGTTGGGGGTTGGGTTTGTTCCTTCTTTCTCTGGGGAATTTTTTCCCCACGGGTTGCCAAGGGGACCGGGTGTTGGATACTTGAGAGTGCTTGGCTGAAACAAAGAGATGGACAAAAGGTGGAAGGGGGAGATAACGCAGGTAAAAGACACAGCTTGAGGCAGCTGCGTGCTTTTCTGCTTCCGGCGTTCGGGAGACGCGTGTCGGCCGCTCCTCGAGGATCTCAGCCGCCGCAAAGCACGCCGAGCAGAAGCTGGGGGCCGTTTTTTTTCTGCCTCGCCTTCGACTTCTTCGGCGCTGCTCCTCTTGCTGCAGCGTGACCCTGCACCCCCTGCGCTGCCGGGACATCCTGCCCCTGCCTGCCGGGACACCCTGCCATCCCAGCTACCAGCCCGGGACTTTTCCACTGTTCCAGCTTGGTGCTCTGAGGATCCTGCAGGGAAAACCAAACTGCCCTGGGTTTTGTGAAACAAAGCCCTCAAGGTTCTTGGTACTGTTGTCGTTTGTCATTAATGCTGTAGTTGTTTGGTGGGGGGGGGGAGTTTTTTTTTTTTTTTTTTTTTTTTTTTTTTTTTTGTGTTTGTTTGCTTTGTAGTACATACTAGTAAAGAACTGCTATTCCTATCTCCCAAATCTTTGCCAAAGAGCCTCTGATTGTAATTTTACCTAGCAGATACCTGTCTTCCTAAACCAAGACAATCTGAAAAAAAATTATCCCATAGATAGTGAAAAATGCTAGAATTGATTTTGCACACTCATCGTAGTTAAACTGTTAAACACATCTCAAATCTTGAAGTGAAAATGAGTTCAAGGATGCAAATTCATAGATGATAGATTCTCTGTGGCAATTGAGAGTCTAGGAGAGACCTGTGATTCAGAAAGTCTTTGCCCATCTGATTACAGGGTCATACAGAGGATAGCAAGAGAAGGATCTCTTTGGAAATGTCCAGTTTCTTTCCACCACTCCGCCATTTGCAGAAAGAATACTGTAATATCTGTACCCTTGATGCTGCCAGTCTCATGTTCTTATACCCTTAAAAGCCCATTCACCTATTGCCAGCAAAAAGCCTTCTCACCTGGGTAAAGGAAGCCCGTGTTCTGACATCCAGAAGAATCTTCTTAGTCTCATTTAGGTATTTAAATCTAAGACATATCTAAGACTGAGAATTTCCGGCCTGGATTCAAACACCAAGGACTTGTTAATAATCAGGATGTCATTGTCATTGTAGTGCCAATAACAACTATCCAGCAAGCTTCTAAGCTCTAACAGCTTGAAGACAAATTTGAACTTTTCAGTTAACAGTTGTAGAATTATGTCCACAGAGATTCAGAGCAATAACAAAAGAGTCAGAAAGAAAAAAGCCTTTTACACATACAATTAGACCTTTCATGTGTACACCTGAGCAATCTACATTGTCTCTGCCTTGGAGCAGGAGGTTGGACTTAATGGCCTCCAGAGGTCTCTTCCAACTTAATTCCTCAATTCTATGGTTCTGTTTTCACAAAGTTCTCATAAATCTGTACTCCAAACGTCCTGCAACCTGCTCCTTTCACTAGCACCAGATTCTGCAAAGCATTATTTCTTCACTAATCACTCACTTCAGTCTTTTGTCAGACAACTCCATTCCTAGAGCTGCACAGATGTTCTAAAGCAAATCTTCACAATAGCCATGTTGTCCATATTTCTCCACCTGCAAGGACGCAATTAATTCCATAAGCAAAATAGCTATGCAAAATCCATGACCAAAAAGAGAAATAACATCCAGGAGCCATGAGTTTCAAACTGAGTAAAAATTTCCTACAGATGTTTTTCAAAGAGGTTAGAGAAACCTGCATTTTTAGACGTCTCTGTCTCACCGTCTTACTTGGAGAATTATCCCAGTTGTGGTTAATCTGAAGGAAGCTGGTAAGAAAATGAGGGTTATATGTGACCGCCACATAATTCTAGAGAGAGAACATGAAACCTCACTTGGTTTCCTGAAATATTCTATTTGCCATGACAGCTGGAGGGTCTCTCCACCAGTGTGTGAGAGCAGGAAATCAGGGAAAGAAACAAGAAGAAAAGAAAATTTGAAGTAGTAAAAAAGTACGTTCATGGTGCAGAAATCTCTATCTTGCAAAAATTCAGTGAAGGCTTATAGTTGTAAAAAACTTATTGAAGAAGAGTAACAAAATGCAGTTCTGTAACCGCAAGAATGTTGTGATCATGGTGCCTGTATGAAGCTATTCTCTCAACATCCTTTTGTTCAACAAGCAGAGGTTTAGTCACTCATGCGCATCCTCTTGTGCTGGCAGATGGTTTGATTTTATGAACTACCTACCCGCAAAACCTCTCACAAATAACTTGCTTGTCTTGTATCTGAGTCAGTGAGTTGACCAAATGGTAAGAGAGGTCTTTGGCTGCTATATTTAAGTTCTCAGGAGAGGGAAGTGATTACCTTAGTCCTGTGACAACCATTTGAGTGCAGACTCTAATCCCTGCCTAGACCAGTAGTACATGTTACTTCATAAAGGGACATTTCATAGTGACCCAATGACCTGCAATGATGAAGAGTTTGTCTGGCTTCCATGTCAGGCCACTGATTTTTTGTTATGCCTTTCACTACCAGATTAAAGAGCTCATTTGTACCTGTTCCTTGTTTCTCTTCATGAATGATACATTGTAATCAAGTCACCTCTCAACCTTCTCTTTCATTAGCAATAAAATTATTTTTGCAAGTCTTTTCTGAATCATCTCCAATTTCAACACTCTTCTAAAAATTGCCACTTTTGTGCAATGTGGAGGATTTTAATAGGAGGTTTAAGCAGAGTCAGGTACAAACAATTTCTTGTGCTAGTTGCTCTTCACCTGTTCACACAGATTATAATATTAACCCTTTTTTTCCCCAGCAATACACTGGAGTCCACATTAAGTGACATCAATCCTTGCTGTGGGTCAGGATTGTTGTTTTCCAGGGCACAGTACCTATTTTTCTAATGAAGATCAATAGGAGCACAGCAGTGAATAGAGATGCATTGGAACCCCTTCTGATGAGGGTAACTCTGCTTTTTCTTTCCCAATAATTGTAATTTTTTTTGATAAATTAATTTTTAAAAAAAGTTGCATTTATGTCATAAAAAGTGCTGAAAAGCTGCTAATTTGGTCCTATGAATTCAAAGCTTTGAGCTGCCCTCAGTATAGCACAGTCAAAAAATGGGTACAGTTGAAGGTTGCGTTTAAGGGGTACGTTTCAGGTACCACAAGCATGTGGGAACTCACATGGTGTGTGTTGCTGCTTGTTGGCCTTGAAGCCTTGAGTGAGGGTGAGGACTTGCACTGGGATGTGCTTTACAAAATACTACCTGCTTATAGGAAATCTGTTGTACTGTAGATTGATTTGCTTTTAAGGTTTGTTTTTTTTTTTTAATGCAAAACATGAAATTAAGAGTTAGATTTAGGCAGAAAGAGGGAGCTAAAGAATAAACTGCTTTTTGTGTTGTATTTTACTTCCTAAACAAATGTAGTGGATTTATTACTGATTTTGAAGAATTCTTGGCTATTTTTATTGATTAGTTACTCTTACCTCATGTAAGTTAATTACCTGTAAGTGCACTATTGTGCCCATTGGAAGCTTCACATGTGCAATCCATGGACAACAAATTTCGGCAATGGCAACAAGCTGTGCTGCTCAGCTATTCTCTAACTAGAGGAGGGATCTAAAAGACTATAAACATAAGAGATCTTCTGAGGCACTGCTAAGGATTTTGATTATATTTTGGAGTGAGTAATTAGAGCAGATTTTCCACATACTTTGATTTGAACTGATCATACAATACATGATTTCAGAAAAAGTCAGTAAAGTGCATGCAAAAGAAGTTGCCACAGTTCTGACCCCTTTTACTGATTGCACAAGCAAAACAAACAGTTTCAAAGAAGATGGTTCGATTTTATTAACAGTAAACATGAATACTTAAACCAGTACAATGTTATAGAAGTTTGTGTCAAGTAGGTGACCTGCTGCTGCTTATTGCATGTCTCAATGTAACTAAGAAAACCCAAAAAACCAAAAACAAACAAACCGTCCCCCCCAAAAAAAACAAACCAAAAAACCCCAAAAACAAAACAAAAAAAAGATGGAGTGGGTCAGGTGGATTTTTTATTTTACCATTTTTCCCCCGCTTGCTTAATCCATTTGCTATATGTAACAGCATGCAACGGATAAGGATGTGATTAACAAGACTCATAGTGTGTTCACATCAGGAAATACTGTTAGCTTTCTAAAAAGAACTGTATATTTCTATATTTCTATTTTTATTGTTTGTGATTAAGTAGTATTAGGCATAGGAGATTGACTATTATTACAGTTTCCAAATTCCAAACTCCACTCTTTTTCTATTTTTTTCCCCTGATAATGAGTAGCATTCTTAAGCCTAATACTTTATATTTGTACAGTTTAACAAGCTCACCCAACTCTCTCTTTGTGGTATCATCTTTATTAAAAAGATACAGGATCTGAAGAACAATGCTTAAAGAAAGTAGTTTTAATCTTGAATGTCTGCAAGACGTCTATATGTTTCAATCACTCTTTCATTCTTAAATATGTGATCTGCCCTTTTTCAAAGCTTCTGACTTGTCCATATTGATAAGGAAGTCAGTGGGACATGAGAATACCCAGAACTTTGGAAATTATGGCATTCATACAGGTGAGTGATAGATTTGGATATCTAACTTTCAGAACTCGTTTTTACTTTTTTCTTTTCTTTTTTTTTTCCAAATATCTTGCCTCAGGGAGAGGTAAATCAGTGATTTAGGGGCCATGAATCACACTCTTCATGCCCTTTGCTTTGAGTATCAACTTCACAAATACTTGCCTATTTATCTTGACACTCGTTTCCAAGTGCCATGGCATTTTTCTTTTTTTTCTTACTGCATTCATTTGAATTGCTGTCATGGTTTTGAGGGGTTAATGGACAGCGTTTTTCTGCAGCTGGAGAATTTCTCTTTCCATTTTAAAGGCAAAATTGCCTTTAAATAAGAAACTGGCATTAAGCTGATGCTTACACAACTCCTGTTGTCATGTCAAACAAAAGAGTAGATGTAAATTGCAAGGAATAGGTTTGATATTGCTTTCATTAATGAAAAATTATGACATCAAATCAAAAGTTACAGGAATCAATCTAAACTATTATTTAGCCCCCAATCAAATTAAGTTCAACAAAGAATAATTAATTTTATAATTGTGTTACTGTGGATGTGACTTCAACCTGACTGGGGAAAAAAAAAGATCCCTAGCAAAGTGCATGTAAGGGTTTTCAAACTCTGCAATTCCAGGCAGTCATGGTGCCCTTTTTCCCAAGGGAGTGGCTGGAGGCTGGGGCATGGTCTGCTTCAGTGCTCCCTCTGCTCCCCTGCTCCTGGCTGAGGCAGCGGGATGAGCTCTGCCCTGATGGACCTGGGAAAGCTCCCAGCAGTCCTGGCTCACAGGGAGCCCACTGGGCATCCTTACTGGTATTTCTAAAGGAAAAATGAGCATTTTGCAAACAGCATTGCTGTTTGCTGTACTAAGGGATGAATTACTTAAAATGCTCACAGATTTCTTCTTAAATAAGAACAACAGGGAAGCAGAGACAGGAAATATTACTTCTTCTTGAAATGGTTAGTCTTTCCACAGGCTGAGAACAGAATAGGTAATTGGTCAACCTTTTGCACTCGTCCAACACAGGGAGGCCTCTAAGCAGATCTCTAGGCTGTCCATGTAGCATCGCAGATGGTGCTTCTCTAAGGAAGTTAACAGAGCGTTACATGGAAGGTATATTCCTAACACGTCTGAATAACCTTTTCATAAATTTATCATGTATTGATATCATATAAATGTATCAATGTTCTGTACTTAAAAGTGCAAAAGCACAAAATATTTCAAAAACTAAGTTGGTTTATTGCCTTATGCAGACTGGATAAGTATTTGGATCTTGGCTCACTAATTCTCTGGGGAACAGCATTTTGTACCCTCTATGTAAAAACAAAATATCTCTTGATTTTTTAGAAGAGTTTTTATTCTCAATTTGCCTCTGCCTTTGGATAAAATCAAGATATCTCTAAAGATATTAAAAAAAAAATACTTTGCAATTAATCTTTGGTTTAAATATCTAAACTTTATAATGTTTACTCATGAGCAAGAGAAAAGGTCAGGGTGATGGCTAAAATGTGTGTGTATATATATAGACACACACTATCTTAGCCAATTACATGGAAGCATATACACAAGTATATATGCATGTGTGTATATACATATTATAGATATAGATGCACATTTCATATTCATATTTTTAAAGACTCATATAATTTGGATTTCTTTTCTTCATTGCTATTTGCTGTGCTGGTGTACCTGCATAACTGCTATACATTCTGCAATGGATAACACAGAATACAACTCTGCTCTTGCACATCAACACTGTTCTTTTTCTTTTTTTTTTTTTTTCATTCCTCTTTTTTAATTCCACAAAGAGTGCTGCCTTCAGTCAAAAGCTTTAATCCTCATGTCCTATAGCGTTTATGGCAAGAAGTGAGGTCTATTTAGAGAGGCATTTCAATTCCCCCTCAGGCCAAAAGAAAAACATGTTATTTCTAATGCCAGCACTGTGGCCTCATATGCTAGGAAACTAGTGACATTTTGACATAGTCAGGGACAGTTCTGAATTACGTGGTGCTGCTGTTCATAACATAAACTGGAGCTTAAGCACTTAGAGACCCTTCTCTATATCTGTAACCTTGTTTCTTTGCTAGACAAGTGACTGTCTGCAGGGAATGCAGCAACACTGGTGTAGTATTTGAGCTAGACTGCACAGTGTGTTTTCTGGGTTACCCCATTGCTATGCACCAGCGCTGGCCAACTTCATCACCTGAGCAATTCAAATGCAGCCACCATGCTGGGAATACATCACATACTGGCTAAAGGACTCAGCCACCAACTGCAAGGCATTCCAGCCAAAAGTGGTCACTAAGTGCTGCACTGTCGTCGTCACCTTGCAAGACAAAAAAATGCCTGGCCTGGCCTGGCACCAAGCTCAGGGGGAAAGACTGTCTGAAGAAACACTGTCATGTTCTGCCTGTGAGATTCTCATTTCTAATCTTTTCTAGAAATTTCGTCTTAGAGCAAATAAGAAGATTTTTGTGTGTTAGCTCGGGCGATCAAAATGTTGTTGAAGAACTTGCAGGTTCATCACTTTTCTGTAAATAACATTAAAAAGCCTCTTAGTATGGACACAGCAATTCATTCACAGATTGCATTCTCCTCTTCCATTGGCAATATCTATGACTACCAATGTGCTGCTTCGTCTTTACACATTCCTCAGCTGTAGAGTGTTCTTTTAATTTTTTACTTTATATTGTGACCTTGAGGTAATTAGGTGAATGAAAAAATACCTTCATTTCTTTTCACAGCTTTTACTGTTTGAAAATCTATGCACAACACTGGATCCCTAAACCTGTTAGGACAGTTTGTTTAGAAAATGTAAATACCTCTCAGTAAGTTTCAAGTACATTGACTTTCTACAAATATTGTATCTGGATACCTGAAGTACTCATTGCATTACCGGGAGTGCTTCACTGGGCTTTCATTACCTAGGCAATCCAAAATCTCTGCATCATCTCTATTGTATTCTAAAGCAAGAATGGACTACACAGTGTTGGACTGCAGCATCTTGAAATTTCCTAACCTTAATATTTTTATTTTAGTGAAAAGAAGAATTAAATAGCGGCAAATCACATACATTTTATCCTAAGCACACAGCAGATCCAACAGACTTCACAGTCCGTTGGACACCTTTAACGACCAGGGGGCAACTGTCTGAGCAGCCTCCAGGCAGACACACTGCTTTTTAATTGTAAATTAAATCTCATCTTTGAATGTGATAAATTTCTTCAAAATATATTATGGTAAGCACCAATTCCTCTACTAACATGGTGCTGCAGCCAAGGCAGCCAAGACCAGTTCCTCTCTGCAAACACACTATAAATAAATGCAGGCAGAGAGAACTGAGATTAGGAAGTAAGTTTTTCCATATGGACAATGCTCTTGGATAACTTGCATGACCTGATACTTTACTTCTGACTGGAGTAAACTCCACTTTGTGGCAGGAATAAAAATTCTAGTTCATTTTTTTGGGGGAAGGAGTTGTTTGTTTGTGTCTTTGCCCACTTTTTGTTGATTTTGATGAAAATAACAAAACTGCATAGTAATGGAGAATGATAATCTGTATTCTGCAGGAAAGGGGTATACACAAAAAATAGCATGGCAGGCAAAGCTAAAATGTTCATCCTACTATATAGGTTTAAATGGTGTACTTCTATAGGTATATATGTTTTATACAGGTATTTACGGGGTTTTTTTCTTCTCGTAGATAAACTAATTTCAATAATATGTTCAGATATTTTCAAAGTAATTCTGAAATATAACTATTTCATGTGATGTTTTGATGAGATTAAATTACATTATTTCAAATGTGCCAAAGTAACTCCAAATATTTGCTGTTGTTTTAGTCAAAATATATCATTGACTAAAAAAAATTCCTTGATATTACTGCCCTCTTCTTGACTTGGTGTCTCAGCAGAAAATGTTATTTGATGTTTGATATGTGATGATACTTTTGCTGTTTTCACATGCAGAGTTTTGTTATCAAAAAGCCTGGACATAATGATTTGATAATTTGGGGAGGTTTTTCTTCCCTATATGGGAGAGCATGGGAGAACAATCATACAGGTTTTCTTCCCTGTCCATTTAAAAGAAATATTTTTAAATTCAGGGTGTTCAATCACTTTAATTTTTAATATAGAAGTACCATAATTTAGTTCTGTATTTTATAAAAATGCCTGTATTAAGTATTGTAATATTTGTCTTTTTTGGGTAATTTAAAATATGTTCTTCAAACCTCACTTTTTGGGGTTGTCAGCTTTAGCATATGCACAGCTTAATAAGAAAGGAAAATAAAACCCATTTTATGCTTAAACAGAATTTTGAAAACTTTTAGAGATATGTAAAGATGTAGAGTGGCAAAAGCAGAGAATTTCACTGAGGTGGTTTCCAGCAACTGAATGAACTTTTCTTTTAAAAATGCATCTCTATTCTGAAACCGGCACATGAACTGGCTGGTAAATGTCATAATTGTAAAATCTTTTCATACAACAACCAATTACAAGTTCTTTAATTACTTGTTTGTTCTCCAGAAAGGGTGGATTTATGCTTCCTTAAAACCATAATTATCTTGTCTTCATTCCTAACAGTAAGTATATTGTGTAATATGAGCTCACACTGTGGGAAAATGAACATGCAACTTTCTGGCTTATGACTTATATAGTAAATGAAGTATATTTTCCTCATTAAAATAACAAGAACTTTAATCACATGCATTACTATCTAGACTACTTAGACTAGAAAAGGAATTATACTAGCTTGGATTTGTATTGCAAAGAAGACACATAGATGACCATATATGGTTCGGAAAGGGTTTGTTGGATAGACTTGACTACTTTATGCCTGTTTGCTAAACCACAGTCAGAGATTTATTTTTCTCCTCCTAGGGCATAATCATGAGGTTTATCCTGTGGTGATACAAAGCAAATCATAAGGGGTTTCTTGACTTCATGTGGAAGAAATAATAAAGTGACCATTCTCATAAATTTACAATTAAAGTAAATGATTCCTTACATAACATATTAGCCAAATAAATACCTCACTTTCATGGTTATTTACTCATCAGAATCAGAGTTTTTATCAGTATATGCTGTCATTTGTAGACATGGCATTTCCAGAGGTTATTGCAGGGGAAATCATATGAGCTACCATAAAGTATTATATTCTAAAGAGAGATGAAGTACATATTTGAGATTAGTATGAAAATTCTAGCTTTAATAAAGGTAACATTAGTATTTAGAAAACTGATTTATAAAGAAATGGAAATACAGGTAGGTTGTTTCTTTTGTCTTTTTATTTACTTTAAAACCCTATTTCAGGATAATTATGACATTCTTGACAGTACTTGAATGTGTTTATATCTTAAATCCTGATCTTTTCCTTACTTTTGTAGCCAGCCGAGGAATTGAAGCATAAATTCATTAAAGAACATAAAATTCAGAATTATTACCATTTCAGAGGACTCAAAACAAACCCATCCTCTCTCTTCCTTAAATTCTCACTTTTAAAAAAATCATTTAAATAAAAGTCAGAAGAAATGATGCTTTAAAATGCAAAGAGAGGAACTGCTATTGTTTTTTTCATCACGTTTCAATTCTGAACAAAGGCCCTCGAGAAGGAGAGAGTAGGGAGTGCACGGTTATGAATGTCTGTGGCCTGTGAACTAAGGAAGAAGCTGGAGGGACTAGAACAAGCACTGGTGTCAAGACAGAAAGGAAAACTTACAGGGAAAGACTGAGAAATATACAATGAGGCTTTGTTGCTTTCAAGTCAATGAAGTAATCTAACAGCTTTCAACAGTTACATATCTTGCATAAAACAATAGCTCAGCACATCCAGCCTTCTCATAGTCCTAAACCTCAGCCTTATTGGCAGGGAAAAAGCTGTGAGATCTCTTCTGCTGGAAGAGGTTGCAAAATGGCTGCACAGTTGTAAAACAGGGAATCAGCAAGGTGTTGCTTATGACTGGAGACAAGTTACTAAAAGTTACTGAATAATAACATTTTCTTTGGTATATATTGGGTTTTGCAGTGAAAATGACACAGCTTAAGTGTCATCAAAGTTAGGAAGCTTAGCAAACTAGCTTGGTAGTTGAGCAAAGAGGCAAAGTTGAGCAAAGAGCTGAAGGAGTGGAGTGTATGCAAACAGCTGAGTGATAAGGACTATAATGAAAGAAGCTCAATACAATATCTACCAGACTTCAGTGAGGACGCTGTAGAATAGAGGAGAATTTGCAACACTGAACCATGCAGGGATAGGCAGGTTATCAGACAGAGAGCAATTGTTCAGGTAATTGCAATAGCATTTGGCTAAATCTCGTGAATGTTCTGTTAAATACTCTGACGATTATGGTTTTCTCTGCCTCCAGTACCATATTCCAGCCAAAGGTTATCCCATGCTCTCATAATTCCTGTGCAAGCCTAAGAGGAAGGTAGCTATGAAAAGTGAACAGGATTTTAGGTTCCCACCTAGTAAAGAAATTAGGAGTTTCCATTGGAACCATTGTTGGTATAATTGCAACAGTTTAGACAATAGTCAAAATGGTTTGGGAATGAGAAAAAAGTCAAGAGGAATATGCATTGTGATGGTAATAACACAGAAACTTATGTCAATGCTAATAAAGGGGTCTGACCACCATCAGTCTGATATATCACTCCTTAAACTGGGAGACTTGCCATTAGCTTGCCTGCCTGGAAATACTACACCATGTAGCAGAAGAATATTCTATTTTTCAGAGATATTTTTTTATAAATTCTCATGGAAACATATTTGATACCACATTTCATTCAAAGTTTTAATGACTTCTAGTGAAAAAAAATACAAATGTATTTTTAAAAACTTGGAAATGTAGCATGTAGTATATTTAGTGGTGTAAATCACGCAAATAGAGTGTGTGTGAGTTTCACTTTTACCAAATAGCCATAAGTTTTCCATTGGTGACCACTCAGTTGACTGAAGTGAAGTTTGCGAAAAAGGCTCAAAATTGGTCATATACAAGCCACTTCCTATACAGTCCTTTGGTATTCATGGTGTGTTTTTCATCTAAAAAGCAAAAATCTTTGGAAAATATACATGCCAGGTATGGCAGCACTCAAATTCAAAACATGAGTGCAAAGGCAGAATCAATTCAGCTATTTAAGTAAGAACATGACATACAGTTAATATGACTTCAGACAAAAAATGTAAATAGGATTAGGAGATGATAAGCAGTAAGGAATGGAAATTGGAGGCCTAGGATGGATACAGTAGGACTCAATAAGGAAAGATCTTTCCATGTGAACAGTAGGAAATGGTTAATCTGCTGCAAAGTTATGACACTTCCAAAAGTCTATACTTTGCAGTCCTATCTCATCATGTAATATAACCTCTGAGATGTATCACACCAACACAAGTATTTCAGTGTGCCAAAAATGAGCTTGGTGTGGACTAATTCCCTCACCTACATCCCCATGAAGCTTTAGAAAGAAGCACTTATGGAACTGGTATGTGAACTGCCCTGATGAAGTATTTAAGATAATTTTACAAAGCAGTTGGAAGCATGGTCTGTCCTGAGGGCATCAGATCTTATGTGGCAGTGCTCACATAATTATACTAAGATGGATTGCCATATCACTCCCTGGGCCTCTGCCTGGAATAAATCCCACATCCAGCTAGAGAAAGAAAAATGCGACTTACAGGACTGGCATGAATCTTATTACATCCCAGAACTCTAAAGAGAGACCCAAACCTTTTCAATCACTGATTTCTTTTAAGTGTCACTCAATTCTAGCCTCATCAGAAAATACTAGTGATACCTACATTAAAAAAAAAAAAAAAAAAAAAAAAAAGTAACTGAGATATTACTTTTGAGTTGAGCTGTCCCCTGAAACTACTTATCCCACATGTCTGGTATTCCTTAAATTGACTGGTTAGACCTAAATTTATGACATCACATCTGTAATTCTGCGACTTTTTCTCAGTGTGAGGTACTGCTGCATTTTCTGAGGCTGAGGTTGCTGTATTTGCATCCTACTCGACAAATATATTTTGACAAATTATCACCAGAGCTTTGGTGACAATGGCAAAAATGCATTGCATAGTCACTAAGCAAGTATGGATTTAAAGCTAGATATATGTATGAGATCCTTGCAAAAAAAGGTCTCTCTAACATGCTTCAGAGACAGAAAGCCTCTGCAGTTTACAGATGAAAAGCTGTACTGATTTAAACTGTAATTCTGTACAGCCACAGAATTCAAATTAAAAATCACTATCTCTCTAAATGTATTGAGATGGAATGTACAGGACAACACTCAGGTTGTAACTTGAGTTTTACTCTTCAGCACATTGGAATCGTCAGAATATGGGTCCTGGCTGGTGTTCCAAGAAAAGAGGCCAAAGACTAAACAGGACTGAGAACAGATTCTTTCTCCCTGTAAATAGACGGGGTGCAGACTGCTGAAGCAGTTTAAGATTGCTGACGATAATCAGCATTGTCATGCTCAAAGAATGAAAGAGTCACTTAATTCTCCAGGTATGCCAAGTACCTTTGAGAGCTCCACCGGAGCTGGACGTGTTGTGAAGAACAACTGCACCAAATGCAGGCACATTACTGGATGGACCTGTTCATTCAGATGGGAAGACAAGTCTATGAGAAAGCAGACCAAGACATTAATAAATCTGTATTTCATTCTATACTTTATATTGTAAAAATTTAGATTCTACATAATTTAAAACTTCCTTCTTTCTAAAACTCTTTGCCTCCTGTTATGACAGAAGTTATTTAGATAATCTCTAGTGCATTTGCTTTCAGTTCTACTTTTCTAACAGTAACAAAATAGACTATTTGTGTTGTGGAAATTTTTTCCTGTTCCTTTATTCTAATTTTAAAAGTGACTAAAGCCTTATTCTAAAAGACTAAAGCCTAAAGGTCTTCTTGAAAATAGTAATGCTATCTCTATGGAATATATTTAAGACAAAAAGATCATATTAAGTGTATTTCTATAATAAAATAATTCTGTAAAGAAGAAAGGAAGAAGAATATTGTTTTCTAAAAATAGAAGCCTTACAAAAATATTATCTCTGTCCTCATCTTACTTTCTCTCCTCAGCACAAAATATTTCCCACTTACAACCAGTATTCTTACCCCATCTTTCAAACATAGCTTTTACATCTAAACGTCCATCAAAATTGACTAGGAAAGGGCATATTTCACAGTTGTAGTACATCAATTTGTTCCTGTTTTGATACTGATGAAAGCACTATCAGTCTTGTCTGTACATGTTTGTTCGTTCCAGTGCCCCTCTCCCAAGGAGGGTGGATCTGGCTCCTGCCTGTGTGGTACAGAGCCTATGGTGTGGTGCTGTCTGATGGGGAAGACTTGGAGAGCCTGGCAAAGTCATCGCTCCACTGGGAAGAGCTGTTACACTTTTGCTGAACAGTACAGCTCTAGGGAAGAATATTCATTCATGTCCTTTATAGGCAGTACTAATTGGTCTGTGAGGAGTGCAACATTGACCTGTCTCTACTGCCTACCGATCTTCAGGTCAGTCAGAGCATTGCATTGCACTGAAACATGCTGCACAGCTTTCCTGCTTCAGCAAGGGCTTCCTTCAAATAGTGGCACAAGACCAGAGGACTTGCACTGGACTTGGCAAATATCAGATGTAAAATAAATTAGCTGATGACCTGCTCTCAGGGCACCTTCCTGTCATATGTTGTGGATACTACCATTGACAAAACCAGGCTCTTGTACTGCTCGTGCAAGTTTCCCATGAAGAAAAATTACTTGTACAATTCTGTAAGCATTTTATAGCTGTAGTAACCACAGAGCAAACATTATGATCCAATTACAATGAAACTTGTTCTAACACTTATCCATTGAGAAGGTGTCAAGATGTCTCAATAGATCTGAATCAATACATTCCTTTTTTTGGTTGGTCAAATATAGTTCAAAATGCAATTCGACACAGTCCAGAATCTGTCCTATGTATACATGACAGCCAAAGGCTCACTGGCAGTGAATAATTTTACTTTCCCCAATTTTTTCTTGACAGTTTCCTCAGATATCTTTCACCTCCTTTTCACTTCACCACTGGGTTTCATATTTCTCAGAAAAAAACCCAAACAGATCCACACATTTTTACACATATTCCAAACTACAGACTATTAGCCTCAGGGAGATCTTATGCTTTTCCTTCCTTGAACTGGTTTAAGCATGGTGAAAGCATTCCTGTTGTGGCCTTTTTTCTGTCATACTGATATGCTCTTGAACCTTTCTGGGTATTTTGTCTTGGAGATTGCAGTATTCACTTTGAAAAGTAAAGAATTCAGGAGACAAACACAGAGAAAATATCAACTACAAAGTCACGAAGTTCCAACAGCAATATGCTGAAGCGTATCAGAAAAATCTTCTATCAAATTAAAAATAATGAGCAAAACTAAGTAAAAACAATAAAAATAAGAACTTACTTGGAAAGTGATTGTTAAGTGACTTTCAGTATAAAAATTTTGTTTACAAATATTGAATATTTAATCAGGAAATATTATTCTACTGATATGAAAGAATTTATTATGAATTAGTACAATATGAATTTTTTATCATTTCAATGTATTGAGCAAACTGAACTGATTTTGTTTTCACATTAGCATTGTATCTGCCTGTGATAGAATATCTGCATCCCAAAGAAGTTATGTTTGACCACTCAGGCTTCAGAAGCTCTTCTGCCTCAGAGGCAAAACTTCTTTGTAAGTCCCTGTCTGGCATGCTGGAAATGAGATTTGGTGTGGAAAGAGAAAGAGTCTGAAGAGCAGAGAGCAGTGGGAACCCGGCAGCTCCATAACCCAGAGCGTGCCTTACACACAACTCAAAGCGTGACTTACAGTACTGTGAAGTGCAGGAGGGATGATGGAATGTTTTCTATCCAACAAACTGAAATGAAAATGTCTTGACTCTCTGGTGTTTCAATACTTTCTGTTAACAAGAAATAATCAAATTATATTATTCAATATTTCTTTAATATAATTAGGCATGGTTCCTCACTCTGTATTTATGGTATTTTAAGGTGAAGGTTGAAATTCATTACCAGAAATTCTGAAATTTTGACTTTTGCTTGACTTCATTTGTGATTAAAAAAAGAAAAAAGAAAACAGGAACTTAATTTTTTTCATGTCTATGTGAAAAATAGATCTCTTCCCTCATAATTTTCCTTTGTTATGTAGTTGTCGAAATAAAACTTCCTCTGGAAAAGATCAAGACTGATTTAGATTAAATGTCTTCCTCTACAGCTGACTAACAAAATCCACTAGACATTTAACATGTTTCTTAAGGACATGAACTTCAGCTGAAGTTACATACGTAAATCTGAGGTAGGATACAGTTCAGTTCACAGCATATGTGGAATATTTTCATAAATGCACTAGGTAAGTGATAAATGAAAAGCAAGGTCAATCCAAAGGTGTAATAAAAACAGAAGCTGGGAAAAAAAGGAGAATTTTTTTCATACAGCATATTAGTTCTTGCCATCCACACCCTTGAAAAATAATTTTAAGAAATTTTTGAGATATTTATATTCAAAAGCTACTATTGTTTCTCTTTTATTTTCAAAAGCAAGTATCATTTCTCTTATAGTCTTATTCCTTTCTAATTCATGTTTTTCTTCTGTTCACAAAGTAGGACCAAGTAGTCATGAAATAATAAAAGCTTTCCTTTTTACATCATTAATGTTATCTTTCTAAGTTGTGAGCTGTGTTTTGTTACAAAATAACAGAGTGAGATGTTTAGCAGCAATTAATAGTTACACCCTTGCTTATTTACAAAAGAACCTGTTTAACTTTTAGTTCACATTAAGGTATTCTTTATAGCAGTGGTGTGACCTTTGCCAAGAAAAAAAAATGCTGAGTCCTATACAACTAGTAACTGATGAGAAAGAGGAATCTTTCGTTCTGCCAATTACAGACAGTAATTGCCATGTAATGAAGTTAATGTTTTGTAGAATTTACAACCTGATATTAATGGTGTTTCTTTGCCACCCTCTCTTATCCAACTTAATTTTTGCCCAGCTTTTTCACTACAAAAGAAACAGGACAATGTGTGAAGGCTCATTAATTCTATTTAGTTTTGACTTTTTTTTTTTCCTCCCTTCTTTTGTCCCCGCCTCCTGGAGGTGAAAAAAGAGCCATGCCATCAGGCCTTTACGTAAACTCTGGTTCATGTAAGGGTGAAAGTTACAGCCTCCACACAGCAGCTTGCACCATATAAATGCTCTCCTTTCAATTTCAGCTCGGGCCGTTTAATGGCCATGCCGTTTTATTGCCTTCTTGATCACCAATTACACCACCAAGAACAATGAGCCCAACATTTAAACGAGGAGGCCTCAAATTTGCCTTCATTTGCCAACGTGTTTCATAGCAACACTTCCTTTGAAAGAGCAGATCACCTAATTACAAGGATGAAGATGGATCAGAGTTTGAAAAAGGCTCTCAGCACCAGAACAATATGCTTACCTAACTGTACTCCCTGTACTCCTACTGTATTATTGTGACCCCAAGGTGCCCTTCTAGCACTCTGCCTGACCTCCTGCCTCCAAGAGGAAGCTATGCCTGCCCTCCCTATCTCCAGAGTGTCACTGCAGAATTTGGGAGGGTGTCACTGAGACTGGTGACAATGGAATCTAGGAAAAATAAATCATAAGACAGAAACTAGACAAATTGAGGAACCACAGGATACCAAAAGCATTTCCACATTATTTTGTTTTGCCGCTAATGGCTGAAACAAATAAATCCGGATGTGTTAACTCCAGTGTGCTTCCCAGGGCAAATGCTAAATGCTTTAGTTTCTTTGTTAGGAACAAATAGCAGGGCTGAGGTATTGTAGATGCTCACTATTCTCCCAGGAGTTTGAAAGGACTGTTAATACACTGAAAGTAAACACAACTGCAATATATGGTAAAGAGAAAAAGCTAAATGGAATAAAATTGTATACAAGTTCAAAGATTAGAGTTATGGAAATTACAGATGTTTTCCCTGATTAAAAATATATCCTAATAAGAATTTATTGTTCCATGTGTCTGTTTGCATAAAGTAGTCACCTAAATATTTTGCAGGTTGCTTGCTGCAAAGTGACACTGGAAAAAAAAATGTTACTAACCCAGAAAGAAACAGTGTGTTTACTGCATACACTGTACCACATTTCCCTCCAATTCTGGTGCTGCCTCGTTCTGAGGGATGTGTCACCAGAACTAATCCACTGAGGTAAAAGTTAGATTACAGAATTTCATCACCATGGAAATACTTATCAAATTACTTCTGGAACCACACATAAGTTTCAACACAGGTAGACTCAGGTTTTGTAAAGATGTATAAAACTGATGATTTTTTTTTCTCTTTTTTTAGGTTTCCAAATTTTGCAATTGAAATTAATTCAATCTAACCAGGTAACAATTTATGTATGTAGTTAACTTTATATTCTGTGTGCAGTCCGAGGAAACATCCAGTAGCAGTTAAGGAGTATTTGAAGAACTGGGGCTTTTGCTGAAGAGTGAAAAAATGTGTGGGCTAATTGTTACAATAGAATTATGCAGTAATAAACACAATTGAACTTTTGCTTCAGGAAAGAGATCAAGATTCATTTTCAGTTTTAACTTTTATACTTATCTGTCAAGACTTGAAATATGTAAACTTTTCATTATACTAGTGTAAGGCTTTGTATCCTCGTTTTCCACATGAAATAAAGCAGAAAATTCAAAGTTTATGGGCTTGGGTATCTGGCAAGTACTCCATTTTCTCACAGCGATCTCACTGTTGCAAAGTGCAACGATCTCACAGGAGAACCATGTTCTCTTCATATGATCAAGATTTCATCACAGGAAAAGCTATTCCAAGCATAAAATCCAGATAAATATAACATTTCTGTATTAGAAATACTGTAGTTAGTCAATGCTTATTGATTGCATTTAAAAACCCCAAAAATTCCAGTAAAAAAGATACACAGTGGATTCAAGCTGTAAAAAATTAAATTATATTATAGTTTGTCTTTCTGCTGTGCATAAAAGTACTATCCAAAATATGGAAAATCCAAGAAAAACATTAAAAATTATATATCAGTTTGGGGTTATGACAGCATATAAAATAATATTTTGAATAAAAAAGGGGGTTTTACCTGCTCTCCCTCATAAATACTTGAAGAGATTTTCTAATACATTCTCAGAATTGACAAATAGCATGCAAAAAGACTCAGACACAAAAGAAGTATAAGAGCAATTTAAAAACCCCATTTAAGAACAATATCAATTTGGCAAGTTGAAAGAAATTTATCGTAATAACTGCAAACAAATGGATATATAGCACATAAATAGTAATGTGGAAGGTAGGTCTGCAAGAGGAGAAAGACATCTTTCAAAATTAAACCAAAACACAGACAATCATAAAATGTTGTAAATTCACTGAGTACAGACCATGAGAAGCTGACAATAGGGGAACCCCATGCTCTCAGCACAATGTAGACTTTCAGAAAATGCTCTCACCAAACAATCTGGCTCCCATCACACTTATACAGAAAGCAACTGAACCAAGATATCCTAAATGCAAAATCAAATGGAAGCTAAATGAGATTTAAATGTCAAATAGCATCCCTTTAACCACCATGAATATGTTCTGAGTGTATGGAAACATCTTGGCTTTTTTTTTTTTTTTTTTTTTTTTTTTTGGTGAATTCCAATAGCAGAGCAATTAGGGTGAACAACCGTGCTAAGTAATGTGTTCCTGTGATTCAGAGACTTCATGTCATCACAGGAATTTCAAAACACAGAAGTTCCAGACAAGCACAGCAGTGATATTTTGGAGTCAGTTAATTACACTATGTTCAGAGTTTTTAAATTAACCTCTGTGATCTTATAATTGTCATTTTAATGTAAACTTAAATGTGTTTTAAGTAAATGCATGCATAGATATTTGAGACTTTGAAATCTACCAGGGATAGGTTGTACCTCTAAGGCCAGTTCTGAGAAAAACTCATCCTGGAGAGAACAGTCTGGTTTTTTATTTTTTTTTTTACTTTGAAAACTGCAGCAAGATAGCTGCCATGAGCTAAAAGACACTCCAAAATGGAGTTTAAAACATTACTGTCAAACCCAACTTTAATGCTTGCTGGTAAAAATAAGTGCTTTGTCTTCTGGGCTTTTTGATTGCTTGGCTGATGAAAATGTGAGGACTTGCACCTCTAAGCAGAAGGCACAAACTCTCTTCATGATGTGTTTAAGCTTCAGAAGTCAGTGCGTTGAAATCCAAACATGTTTGCCAGATATTTTAATTTGTCTACAGCTGTCCTTGTGGGCAGGGTGGGGCAGATGAAAGCATCCTGATGCAGAACTCCTTCCCAAGCTACAGCTGGCAGGTTGGCTCAGACATCTGCGAGTGTCTGTGCACTGGAGTGTGTGGTTGAGCCAGAGAGGGAGGGAGAAAACGATATTGAAAAGACAAATGTTTAGAAATTATTTCACTTGTCTGGTATGTAATTTGGTTTGGACTAACGAACATGTTGGGCTTTTCTAGCTGTAAGAATTCATCAGATGCACTACTTTGAGGGGAGGGTTTTTTTCCGTCTTCCAGGCTGCATTGATACCCAATGGAACATGCAAATATTCAGCAGCTTCCCATCACAAAAGTACTAGAGCAAAACATTTGCTTTTGTATGGTTGTGATCTTCTGGGCAGAGAACTTAAGAGCTGTATGGTAACTGCATAGCCTTTTCTTTTTCCCATTTGCTTTTCTTTTTCCTGGTAAAGAGGGCTACCTCAAAGTGCTGACATGGGACTTCATTTTGCTACTCAACAAATCATTGCCATAAGAACTCATGAGAAACTTCATATGGGTTCTGATCTTTGCTTTAAAAGAGCATGTTTTTGGGGATCATGTGACCACAGTGCCAAGGTAAAAGAAGTCTGAAAAGAGACTAGTTATAAACTGGCCAGACTTCACGGCTCAAAGGACAATAATAAATGGCTGAATATTTATCTAGCAAGCAATGAGCAATACTGGACTGATTTTGTTCAGTTGGTTGACTAAAAAAACAGTATGATAAAAGCAAACTTGCAGATACTAAACTTGAGACAAGGATGGAAATTAGCCATAGAGCTTTAGTCCAGAGTGGTTCTGAGATATTTGAAGTTTAGGTCAACAAAAACCTCCTCAAGTTCAGTGAGGAGATATGCAAAGTTCTGCACCTGCACCAAGTAGGCGCCATTTTAGAACCAACAAAATTAATATCAGCCCAGATGAAAGACCATGAGATTACAATGGATATCAAACAGAACTGGAGTTAACCGTACACTCTTCACAAATGGTTTATGACACATCTGTTTAGTTTTGGCCAGCCTAATGCAAAAGAGGTGCTGAAAAATTTGCAAGGGCCCAGCAGCAGGGTATCAAGAACATTAGGAGTATTAATAAGTCTGTGGTACAGCCTAAAAGGAGATACTGAGTAAAGCTTAATCCAGAATACAGAAGCCTAAGGGTGGGAATCTGTGAGCAGCCTACACCTGGATGATGGACAGTTCTGAGGATAATGGAGCCAAGTGCTTTTCATCAGTGACAAATGATATTATAGGGAGAAATGACCACATGTCATGGCTTGGGATATTCAGACCCAGGATATTCAGGATATTTGAAAAAATATTCTCCACTAAGACATAGAATAAAACTAAAACAGAATGATCAGCAGAATGGTACCCAAAGGTATAGTAGAATCTCCATCCTTGAAAGTTCACAAAACTTGTCTGGAAACTTGGTGACCTGATCCTGGAAGTTCTCCTCCCTCCACTGGGACTAAATGATCTCCAGAGCTCCCTTCTAACCAGCATTGCTATGATTTTATGAAGAAACCTAGTAGAAAAGCAAATGTAGAATAGAAAAACCAGTGTGCCTCACTGAAGAGGGGATAAAGAGAATGAAGCTCAAAGACAAAATAACAGAGAAAAAGAGCTGCTCCCTTCCTAAGCACAGAAGGGGAAAGCTGGAATTAGCTAGAACTGGTGCTGGAAAAGTTTATACACAGAGTTGTCACAGGGACAAGGGAAGGGAAAATAATCTACAGATGAGAAGCAGGATGCAAGTGAGAGAACTGAGGTTGTGGACCAACCTGAAGAATAGACGGGTCCACGTAAATAGTGAACTTCTCATTTAAAAGAGCTTACAAATATGCAACAAAAACACCCACACATCAAAAATCACAAAGGCTCGCTGCACATGAATCTGAGAATCATCCTGAAAATAGTCAGTGTGAAAGAAACTGCTGGTCAGCCTTTGGCCGTGTCACCAGAAAATTTTCACTGCAGTGCAGCAAGTATTAAACCAAGCAAAGTGCTTTAGTGGTGCTCTGTCATGATTTAGGAATGGTATTCCCCCATTTAGCACTCCTGCTAAAAGGACCATGCACCACTCCCCTTCCTGTCCCTCCAATGGAAAGCACAAAAGGCAGAGATTATGGGTTAAGATAAGAACAATTTGCTGGAAACAGCAATAAGACAAGAAAACAGAGCAGTAATAGAGATGACAATTCAAAACATCCATGGATATGTACATGTTTTTCTTAATGACAGCCTTGCTGTGACTCATAAAATTTTAAAAAGAGATAGAATGAGAAATAAGAATTCATCAAATGGTGTCTCTTCTTCTGGGCTTAGAGAATGCTACTTAAACAAAGTAATTTAAATGGGGGAAACAATGGATAGAGAGAAAGAAACACATATAGCATCAATATACATGAGAACATATAAATTCCCAAAATCAGTGAAAAAGCTATTCTTTTCACTGTGAAACAGAGCCAGCACTTGTATCAAATAGCAAGTAGATGAGTCAGAAAAAACAGAAAATCCTAAACTACCAGTGTGAGAAACATAATATTGACTAACTGTATCTAAAAGTACTGCAGTAAAGCTGATAAGACTGTATTTGGAGAAGTTAACCCACAATTTTTGGAAGTCTGAAAGGTTAATAGTGCTGCCCATCATATAGAAGCTTAAACAGCAACTGCTGCAGAAGTCTGGTAGGGTGATTGGAAATCTTTTGGAGAAAAGTAAAACTTATTTCCTAAGCTTTTTAAGCTAATGAAAGTTAGCTGGCATGAGTGTTACCCAGAAGCATAGAAAGAACAAAATGGGAAGAAAGTTACTTAAATTAAAAGACAGCATTGAGGTAAACTGGACTTTAAATTAAGCCTTTTCTTTGTGTGCGTGAAATTAGATTTGTAGTTTCAAAAGAAATCAGGTTCTGAAACAATCCTCCAATAGTGGAGGGTGAATTAAAAATTAACAGCTTTTCAAATTGGAATTCAGAATGTTTGGTGTTTTATATCTGAGTTTAATATCTCCAGCACAAAAGACTGAAATATATCATTCAGAAAGTTCTTTAATTCCTCTTTTACTTTATTCTTGTTTCATTATCAACTTTCAGTGCCACAACCAACAAAGGCAAGTATATGTTTCAGTTTGGGAACCTCTCTGTAGTTCTTTGGAAGCAAGGTAGGACCTAGAGCATTGATTATAGACAATACCTTCACCAGAGACTTTGCTTTTAGATGAATTAAGAACACTCATTAAAAAAAAAAGAAAGAAAATGCTGCCGTTTTATTGCTTTTGTGTAATCTTTGATGAGGTTCTATGCATGAAAACAACAGATAGAGTTAAACATAGTTTAACTTAATTCTTTCCCTTCATGGAATGGTTTAGTCATGACCTCCATTCTGAAGTAGGGTCTGATATCCCTCATAAGTAATAAGTTGTATCTTGTAAAGTCATCATAATCAGGTGAAGTCCCAAGTGACTGGAAAAAGGGAAAGATTGGGCCTGTCTGAAAAAGGTGGAAAGTATGACCCTAGGAGCTACCAACCTGTCAGCCTTGCCTCTGTGCCCAGGAAGATCATAGAACAGATCCTCAGGAGTTGTACTGAGGCACATAGAGGACGGGGAGGTGATTGGAAGAAGCCAGCACAGCTACACCAAGGAGAAGTCCTGCCTGACCAACCAAGTAGACTTCTATGATGGAGTGAATACATCAGCGAACAAGAGCCACAGATGTCATTTGTCTGGACTGGCGTAAAGCATTAGATGTGGTCCGTCACAACTTGCTTCTCTCTAAATTGGAGAGAAATGGATTCAGTGGATGGACTGTTAGATGGACAAGGAATGGGTTTCACAGTTGCATCTAGAAGGTAGTGATCAACACTTACAGTCCCTGTGGACATCAGTGACAAGGGGTGTCCTTCATATTGGGACAGGTATTATTTCATATCTTCATTAATGACATAGATAAAGGGACCAAGTGTACCTTCAGCAAATTTGCAGATGACACTAAGCTGAGTGGTGCAGCTGACATGTCCTGGATGACAGGATGCCATCCAGAGAGACCTGGACAAGCTTGAGAAGTGGGCTCATGAGAATCTCATGCTGTTTTAACAAGATCAAGTGCAAGGTGCTGCACCTGGATTTGGACAACCCTTACTATCAATACACGCTGGGAGATGAAAAGATCAAGAGCTGCCCTTCTGAGAAGGATTTGGGGATGCTGGTGGATGAGAGGCTGTACATGAGCTGTCAATGTGCACTCGTGGACCATAAAGACAACTGTATCTGGGTTGCACCCAAAGCAGCGTGGCCAGCAGGTTGAGGGAGGTGATTCTCCCCTGTACTCCTGTTTGGTGAGACCCTATCTAGAATACTGCATCCAGCTCTGGGATTCTCAGCACAGGAAGGACATGGACCTGTTGGACTAAGTCCAGAGGAGGCCACCAAGATGATTAGAGGGATGGGGCACATCTCCTAGGAGGAAAGGCTCAGATAATTGAGGTTATTCAGCCTGGAAAAGACAAGGCTTTGGGGTGACCTAATTGTGTCCTTTCAGTACCTAAAGGGAAACTACAAGAAAGATGGAGCGAGACTTTTTGCTAGGGTACAAAGTGTGACAGGACAAGTGGGAATGGTTTCAAACTGAAAGAGAGTAGGTTTAGATTAGAAATTAGAAAGAAATTTTTACTGTGAGGGTGGCGAGGGACTTCTCTGGTTGCCCAGAGAAGTTGTGGGTGTCCTATCCCTGAAAATGTTCAAGGTTAGGTTGAATGGGGTTTTGAGCAGCCTGGTCTAGTCTAGAGAGGCTGGAACTAGATGATCTTTAAGGTCTCTTTCAATGCAAACCATTCTATGATACTATACTTCCATGATTAGGATTCTTGTTCATTCAACAAATAGCCTTACATTCCTTTAGTAATTAAAGTATGGATATTACATGGTTATAAAAAATTGCCCACAAGAAAAACAAAAGAATCAGCTTGTAAATCCTTACCAAGAACAGATGCTGAAATTGCGTGGTTGTAATGTCTTATGCAAGTTAAAACTAACTTTAAAAAATTGTATCTTTTGCAAAATATTACAAAAAAAGTGAAGGATTTTATTTTGTATACTAATGCAGCTAAATGTATTTAAGACAAGAACCCCTTTGCCTTCAAGTTTCCAGATCCCTTTCCCCCCACTATGAAATTAAGATACCTGGATATATTACTTTGTCCACAGACTAGTACAAACTCTGTTTTCACATAGACATTTGATCATGCTTGGGTATATTCAACCTATTTGAGTTTTTGCAAGGAAACAAAATCTTTCCAAGGACAGTGACCATGTTTACAAGTTAGGAATACCTAGTGAACATCCAGTGACAATTCCTGGAGGGTTTCAAAAAGCAATAAATGTTGTCTCAGGGATAAAGATAGCCAGTTCCACAACTCAATTGCTTGCAGAGGAACCTTCAGAGAATTCTTTACCTTGTGGCATTTTTGTACATTGCGGTTTACTTAGTGTTCCAGGATGTTCCTTTAATAAAAGGCCTGTTATAATGTCGAATGAATCCCAGCATGAAGTCATATCCCTTCCTAAATTGGTGATAGCTGGACTTAATAATATTTTGTTTGGTTTTTTGTGAGCTCAATAAAAAATAGACTAGATACACAGAGTAACTAAATTCTAGGGATCATCTTCTAAAGATATGGTGTTACTGAAATGATAGAAATTAAGATATATACTACAAAACAAGAAATTATGACATATTTCTGCTAGTGTTTTTTCAAGATCATCACAAGGTAGGAAGTATATGATACTAATTTGGACTACCAGAATTATGATATATATGACTGATCTTATATTTACTGGCCATTTAAGTATGAAAAGAAGGTCTGAAGGAAATTATATTTGAACATCTTCTGCTGATTATAATTACTAATTATTGTTGTTGTTGTTATATTTTGTGTATGCTAAAACATGTTCTTGTTCATTCCTGAAATTCTGAATTCAGAGATAGCTATCTGATATTGCCCAGTCTGCCCAAACTTTGGACTAAACATGTTTTTGGTAATCTTAAAATAATCCTAGGAAGTCAAAGTAAATGTGATGGTTACATTTATATTTATGCATGAAGCAATACTGTGTGAAGCAGGACACAATAATTAAATTCAACTGAACATCATTCAACACATGGGGTAAAGCCTATCACAGAAATTTAATCAGATGTTAGACATGAATAATTGGATGTACACGGTGAAATGTCTTGATTTGCCAGTTAAGGCTCTCAACTTATTTCACAATAAGCCCATATCTACAAGATGAAATATCTGAAAGAAAATCTTATAATTGTGATCATATTGAAATCATATTCTTATAGTTGTGATCTGGATTAGTATAAGAAAGAAAAGTAAGAGTATTAATAATGGTTTTCACATGAAGTTTTGATCCTCTTACAGAACACCAAGGAAGTACTCATTTATATTGCAATAAATGCATATAAAATTACTATTATCTAGGCCAGAGTACTTTGGAGATTCAAAGTTAAGCAGCTGCAATGTGTGTCATCACTACCAGATATATTAACTGTAGGCAAAAACAATAACATTTTAACTTTTTGAGATGTCACTGCTGTGACAATTATTGGTAAATTATGATTTCTAAGAACTGGTAGGTATAAGAATTAGAACATTTTTGTCTCTTAAATTTCACAAAATATGTAAATAATGTGGTGGGGTTTTTTCTCATCATTCTTTATTCTCCTGCTAGTTTATCATAGATAAACTATAGACTCTCTAAAGCCAGTTCTACCAGGAAGATTAAAAAACAAAGCCAAAGGATAACTGGACCACTGATGCAATATAGTTGATTTATTAATCAGATGTGATAGTGAGTTTCTTTTTTTTCCTATCAGATGTTTCTAAATTCTGATTGCATCTTCATTCACAGGAAACTAAGCCTATTTCTGGATCTTTAATATTATTATCATCAAGCTTAACTCAGATGCTAATGCTGAGAAATCAGAAAAGAATGTTGTAAGAACTCGACTGACAAGCAAGATATTTCCAGTTGTGTTAGGGAATACAAATAGTGGTACCCTAGGCAAGCACGATATATCATCTGTATTCCCAGTGTCACCTCAAGTTAGTCTAGCTTCTGGCTTTGCAAGAGACAGTAAGGAACAGGAAGGAAAGCTCAGAATCAGAAGTATGTCTGTCTTAAACTATTTCTTCATACAGATTGAGAATATCTACACTGCTTTTCACTGAAGCTCCAGTTCCAAAGACAAGGAACTTCTCACACTTAAAAAACCCCCTAATTATATACTAATTCTGCAGTGAAGCTACATGTTTTAAGGAACTATTCAAACCTTAGAGGGATTGCATGATCAAACATTGAGGTAAAATTTGATAAGCAAAGTTAATGAGTCATGATTTTATTAAAGATGAGATGATGAAACTAATTTAGACATAGATTGATAGCAACGTAGGCATGATTTACATTAACACATCATTTATGTTCATATTATCTTTGATTAAATAGAATCATAAGAAACCTGAAGTATGTAATATACTCTATTTTACAATTGAATTTATTGTTTTTCAGTGGAACCTTTGCAAATACCTGCATGGAAGATGCAAGGCACATCAAGATGCTACACAAGCAAGAACTACCACCAAGATGTGGCACAAAGACATACATACTGTATAAATGATTCTTTGAATATAAGTCCTACTCTTTGCAAATAGTCTAAATTACTGAGTAGCATTATGGTATACATGAAAAAATGCATATTGTGCCCATGTTTTGCGTATAAAACTTAATAACATTACAAGAACACCTAATTTTCAGAAAAAAAAATTAAGCAAGATCAATAATAACAGTGACTATTCTGATAGATTCAGTCCAATATTAATTATATTTACGTATTTATCAATGCCAGTCAAAACCTTTTTGTAAAATTTCAGTGCCTTGCTTTCTTGCCCACTATAATAAATAATTTCAGAATTTATGTAAGGATAACTGCTATAAAGGAATGATTTTAATAAAAACAAGAAGAAGTTGTTCTAATGCAGATCAGAAGCTAGTCATGCTACATAGCAAAGGTCCACAATTATTTCAACAATTTATTTTCAAATGTACTTAGTTAATGGTTAAACAATCAAATCTTGGTAAAGTCGTAGAATGTCATGCTTGCAAAACAATAGGCATGGTTTATAACTATGTTGTCTCATTGTTGAGCTAGTGATACAATACAGCCTTGTATTCTCTGCCTTATGACAGATTTAGTAACATCATGATTTATGAAGGGCAAGAATTGACAATTTGTCAAGTGATACCATTTATTCATAATACTTAATTTCCAGTATATTTTATTTCAAAAGTTGCAGGAAGATGTGCTGGAAAATTGTTTCTACTGCATAGCAATTATGCTTGCTGAAAACTTTGAACATTTTTATGACCATACACACTGATAAGCTCAACTGAATGGACACGTCTAACACATCTTTACCTTTTATATAGAAAGTATGGGGATATTTATTTATGAATGAATCTCTCATTCATTTTTGAAATTGAAGACCAGGATCCAGTATGTATTTATCAGCTTACATAAACTGAATATATATACTAGGAACGGTTTCTCTTTCACTGTTTAATATTAACTGCTTCATTTTCAACACATTTTTAGATGTGAAATAAAATCAGCGTTTCCCAACATCATAATGCATGCCAGGCTCTGATGACCTTTTCTTGCAATACGATCTCATCCGAGGAGTCAGTGAACTGAGGTATAGGTGTAACTGTAATCCTTTGTGTGTTTTGAATCTTATCTCTTCTATATCTATGAGATGCTATAATACTCTCCTTTTTGGAAGAATAGCATCGGATTAGAAAAACATTGTGGAGCTTTGAACACAGAGGATCACAGTTTACCTCACATGTTCAAGCACATGCATAAACAGTTACCATTCTCAGCAGGACTTCTATTCAAATCTTTATTTCTGAGAATGACAGCATGGAATTTGTCAAGTGATTGGCAGATACCTTGTTCGAACTTTCAAAGCCATAGGAAAAAAATATTACATAGTCTCAGATACATTTAAAATTAAAAATATAAACCAGATTTTTCCCAAGTCTAGGCTTAGTAATGCAAGGTTCAACTTAGGTATTTGCTTGGGGTTTTTTTTGTTGTTTTGTTTTGTCTGTTTGGGTTTTTGGGGGTTTTTTGTTTGTTTGTTTGGGGTCTTTTGTTTTTGTTGTGGTGGGGTTTTTGTTTTTTGGTTTTAGTTTTTGTTTTGTTTTGTTTTTTTCCTTTAAGAAAATGAAATTTGGGCCAGTAATTACAGAAATAGCATTTAATGACTCAACATGTGAAAACACTGGTTTTAATTTTCTCAGGGGCAGTTTTCTGTGTATTTTTAATTTAGAAAAATTTACACATACATATATATGTACATACACATTTATACATACATACGTGTATATATTTGGAACAAATCTTAGAAACATATATATATATATATATATATAAGTGTATTCACATAAATATTCATGAAACAATAATGTTTCTTACAGGGAAAACCATATACAAACACTCTAAGTTAATGATTTCTTTCTTTTCTCCCAGGAGGACAAAACAACAGAATAATATTAAATTACTTAACAGTTGCACTTTACATATTCAGGAAAAGTGAATTGAAATGACAACTCTGATATATCAGTGTGTTATGTCATGGCATGACTATTTTTCATAGCAGACAGCATCACTTGCCCATTAGACCTCACCTGATTAACACAGGCTCCCATTCCAGTTGAGTCTTCCCAATGACTTAAACTAGCTACTTGCTAATCTTTCTGTGACTTTCATAAAGGAAATGGGAGAGATTTTTTTATATTTACATGGAAAATATTTATATTCCCTCTAGCAACATGTTAATAATTGCATGAGCTGAAAATGTAAATTATTTTGCTGTAGAGTAATATGAGAAATTTCAACATTTACTTTTACTTAGACATGGAATAATTTCAACATTTTGAGAAGTTTTGTCACTCTAGAAAAAGATGGTAGATTATGACAATGAAACACAAATATTTTTTATATCACAGGAGACAGCATAGGGCACCTTATTCCCCATTTCATAGAGTCATAGAGCCATTAAGATTGGAAAAGACCTCCTAGATCATCAGCTCTAACCTTTGACTGAACACCACCATGTCGACTAAACCATAGCACTAAGTGCCCCACCCAATCATTTCTTGAACACTTCCTGGGATGGTGACTCAACTTTTTTTCTGGGCAGCCCATTCAGTAGAAAGGAAAAAATTATTCAAGATTCTACCTGAACCTCTCTTGGTGCAGAGGCCATTTGTTCTTGTCCTGTTGCTTGCTGGGTGGGAGGAGAAGCCAAACCCAATCTTACTACACCCTCCTTTCAGGCAGTTGTAGAGAGCAATAAGGCCTTGCCTGAACCTCCTCTTCTCCAGGCTCAACAACCCCAGCCCACTCAGACATCCTTCCTATGACTTACTCTCCAGACCCCACACCAGCTTCATTGCCTTTTTCTGAACATGCTTCAGGACCTCAATATCTCTGAAGTGAGAAGCCCATAACTGCACTGCAGGGGCTCTAGTCTGTTCCCTGTCCCTGTCCGCCAGCTCAGAGGGCTGGCTGCCCTGAGGATAGCTGTTCTTTCTTTTGAAAACTGAGTCAAAGGAAGCATAAATTACCTGGACCTTTTCATCATCCTTGGTTAAAATTTGTTTTGTGCAGTAGAGGACCCAACTTTATGGCCTAAAGAATAACTGAATTGTCTTACCTTCCCCAGATGTCTCTCATAACAGGAAAGTTATCACAGCAGTGACAGTTATGGAGTAAAACGGAGTTTTGAGCAATGAATGGATGATCAGCAGTTGGAACTTTAGGCCAAGTTCCTATAATTTTAGAACAAGGAATAGAGACCTGAACATTAAGTCTAGCCTAGTTATCTGAGATCCTTTTCTGTCTTTTAATTGGTGATAATTAAAACTTAGACCAAAGTAGACCAAAAAGACTTCTACGGACAATGAAAGTTAGCTGAGATTTATCCCACTCCTGAATGGGATTTCTTCATTTTATCAATTGATCATACCATAACAAATCTTAATAAGATTCACCAGTGATTTTACCTGACACATGTGAGCAGCCAATACTATACATCACTCTGTCTCCACGGCTGGTTGCTGCATCACTGGATAATGAAACTTGTTTTAGAATCAATCTTTTCCTCTTGTCTAGAAACCAGTCAACTTATTTCATATTTCTCCATTTCATTTGGCCTATCTTTTCTACTGAACTCCAGAAAAACTTGTGTCCTTAACTGCTATGAAAATAGATAAAATTTGCATAGCGAATCATTAAGTACAAAGCGTATTGCAGGTAGGTCTGGGGTTCCTGACAGGAGATGCCAGTGAAGAAAAGTCAGACACAGATAAAACACTGAGCAATTAAAATATAATTTTTTCACTAAGAATATAAATTTTGGATATTAAATTTCATACAAAAGTTAAGGGTACAGCATGCAACACACAAGAGAATTGAAAAGTGACTGATACTTACAGTACACAAACAAATTAGCAGGAGCTGACCGAAAAGATAAGGATGTTACTGCACATTAAAGTTAGATGTCATTTCCCCTAATTTAAGGGTATTCCAATTAGAGTTAACCTGAAGGTTAGCTACTTTCATCTTTATCATCTTTTTGATATTGTTAGCGCAGATGTTTTGGCACCACGGAAATTATATGCATCATAAAAATGCAGCTAATTATCAGTGAACTAGTCACTTCTTATGTAGAATTAGTTTAATATCTTCAAGCGAATGTTTGTGACCCTCTTATCTGAGAACAGCATCCATTATTGACCCATGGCATGCCCTGTCTATCTTTCCTTTCTTAAGCTCTAAGTGTCTGCCTGACATTGCATTTTCTCTTGCTGGAGATGAGAATAGCTGGGGACTGTGGGGGAGATTAACATTTAGCACCCAATGGGTTTCTTTGAATACACTGAATTTTGTACTTGAATTTGCCTTTGCATTTGGAATACAGGGATTGTTTGTGCGCTGTTAACATGAACGGGATGTGGAGATTTGTGTTAATAAGTATGTAAGAAGACATTTTTTGCTCATTTTTATTAAGAACAGTATATGTCAGGACTATGGTTTTAATAAGAAAATTATTATCTAATATTTCATGAAGTCGAGGATGGATTTTGAAGGATTACAGACATTTTTGGCAACTAAAAATGGTTAAAAATTCTGAAGAACATATGAAAAAGAAAAGCCAAACTTAGAGAAGCTTTGAAAGATTTCTTATCATTGGCATTTAAAGTTTTTAAACTCAGAATTGTGTTGATTTTCACGGTAAAGCAGGATAAAAGACAAACCTTAACATATTGAAATATTTCTCTACATACTTTAGGAAAAAAATTAGAGCTAAGTACTGTTCAGTGAATACATTATTCAGTGAATTTTGTCATCTTTCATTGAATAAATTATTCAATTACTTTTCTTCTCTGTATTTGACTAGGTTTATGATGAGTATAATACCATTTATTGAACATATTATTCTACAAACGTATATTATCTGAATAAACTGTTCAGTGAGTATTTTCTCCTAGAATTTTCCCACTTTTATCCTTTTTTACAAGAGTATAGAATAATTTATAATTTTCACATCTGAAGATGGAATGACTGACGTCAAAAAACTGCTGAATGAATCTGAGATTTCCTTTTTTGTACTGAAACTTTTTCTCATTCAAAAACATGGAGGTGAACGTGGACTGCATCTTGCCTACTGTTGTCATCCAATTCCAAGCCAAGCCATGTAAAACCTACCTGCTAAAAATTAAAGCAGACATAATATCAGATTCAAAATATAAGAAGATTCTGGAAATGAAAAAAAAAAAAAAAAAAGAGAAGATGTCAAAAATGAGACTATGCAAGCTAACTGCAATGGGAAATTTCATGTGTCTAGAACTTGTCTGATAAGGCAGCTACTACTGACAAAATTAGCTGATTTATTTGGGTGTTTTTTTACTTTAATATAAAATTTCTAGTCAATATTGCAAATGAAAGAAAAGACGGGAAAATTTTGAAAGTTTTTGTATGAGGAACCCTTTTTTAAACAAATGTTTTGTTAGCATGTACTGTTTATAATCTCCAACTGGCTGAAACATCAAAAGATACTACTTTTACCTCAAGGACTCAATCTGTCCATGTGGTAACTAACTGCCCTATGTATCACCTAAAGGTTAAATATTACAGTTACATTAATAGAATGCACATTAAGAAAAATGAAGTTAATAATGGACATTGAAACACTTTTTATGTGCAATACCTTTGAACCAGTCACTGTGTCCTTTGCTAGGAGACACTAAAGTGCTCTGCAACAAAAATTAGGAAGTCAGAAGCCCCTAGGTAATATTGCATTAATTTCCTGGGCGTAAATAATCTTCTGCTGGAACTTCAGCTTTGCAAGGCAGCACTTGTGGAACTCACTCCTGGGAACACAGGATTGGAATAAATCTTCTGAGTAGAAGACTGTCTTTCTGTAGTATAAGGTAGAGACTTTTGTGTTGTGCATCTATATCGTCTTTCAAATGTCCATTTAAGATGATTCCAAACTGGGGTTTATGGTTGTTTTCTTATACCATTTTAAAGGCTGACTTAGAATCATTCCCTCTTGATGGTCTTTCTTATAATTCCAACCTGCATTTTCTTAGGGCAATTTATTCATGAGCTAATACTGTTCATTGTTTAGCTTAAAAATCTCTCTTCTGTTCCTGATTTATTTCTGTCCTGATGAATAAACAAGGACAATGAAAACACAGTGAGAAATATAATCTTTTCCAGCCTTCATTGAATCAGGGAAATAAGTAAGCTTTTTTATTCTTTCATGTTCATTTCCTTGTAGGAAATTTGTAATGTAATCAAAACAAGTAGCAAGAACAATATATGTGTTTAATATGTAGCAAGTCTAGCCATGAATAAGGTATCCATTATGTGACCATCAGCTAGCATAAAAAAGTCACTGCCTGCCACAAGGCACTAAAGTTCAGACTCAACAGAGGAACATAAACACCATTTTATGTAGCTGTGGAGTGTGAGTTTTCTTCTTCCTGGTAAGTGCACAAAACTCCTCTGACAAGGACACCTACATGTAAAATGTCTATCTACAGACACACATGCTGTGGTCTTTCAGGACTTTCTTCTCAAGGCAGAAGCCAGCTGCAGGGGGCAGAATGAACTCCTCTTCAACTGGGCATCCAAGCTGCCAGAAGTGCAAAATTCAAAGCCAGATGTAGGCAAGGGGAAAAACAATTTAAATCCTGAAGGTTTGTAGTTGGAACCTTTAAGAGAATTATTCTGGGCCAACATTCTGTTCTGCCTCTATTATTTGCCTATGGCATCATCTATTATAAACATTTTCCCAAATTGAATAGATCATGCTTGTAGGCATGGAGATACAACCCCAGATGTTACAGGATGCTATCCTTACAGTTTGTTATATTCAGAAATCTATGTTAGGTACCCCGATACTGTAGTCTCCACACTGTATGACTCATACCTCATTAGATATACCAAATAATATACATAGGAACCAATGGACTGCTCTGTTTGCTGCAGGAAATCAACAAAGAAAATTCTGATTCCACTGAAAACGTCATATCTTGACCAAAAATGCAAATCTCAGATAATATTTTGTAACAGATTTGAAAGTTTGATGAACATAACCTCACTCAAAGAATTTGCAGACGTGTTTTGCAGACACTAATAATTTTGAGCCACTATGATAAGTAGATTTGACGAGCCAAGGTTTTATACTGTATGCTTTCACTATTTCATGGGATAGGACTCCAGCTTCTTAGCTGTGTTTTTGCCAAACCAAGGAAGACTGTTGATTCCTGCTCCATAAAAGCAGGGCCTTCAACAGGGCTGTGACTAGTGAATATCACAGAGCTGTCTTCACCTTTCCAGACCACTCCCTGTCTTGCTTTCATATAAACAACTGTGTTTTGAGATTGGTTTTGAAGAGATACCAAGAATGGCTCTTTCATCATAAAGAGCTTTTCCATCATTGAGGAAAAATGACAAGCAGAGATCACACCACAGTTGAGTGTAAACTTTAGGTGAAAACCTGGTTTAAGTCAGCAAAACTGGGCAGACCCTATCAGCACTTGGTTCACTATCATTTAAATTTCCTAGGCAATATTATATATAGTACAGGACTTTTAAGCCTTTCCTGGAAATATCAAGCCTCTAACAGTCAGGATGATACAAGAGATAAATATTACAGCCCTTTCCCCAATAATATCACGAGCCAAAAAGAAAAAATACATAGAATGAAAATTTTAATATTTTTACAAAACTCACAAGCAGTGAGCCTTCTTTCTTTCATATTTAATAAAGATCTTTCCAGTCAGCTGCAGCTGACGATAAGTATAGTATCTTTAAATGGTTAATCCAAGGATCACAGCTCAAGTGCTTTATGCGGTTAGGAGCAAGGAAAGCTGTTAGTAGACTCAGTGTGCATTTCATAAATCCAAGGGTTTTTTTATTCCTTTTTTCCTTTTTTTTTTTTTTCTTTTCGTTTTTCACTTGCCTTTCTACTATATCTTAAATGCTTTATTTTTCAGAGGAGAGATAAGACTTGGTTCTTCACATAAAACTACAGCTTAGCCATTACTTAGTCTTTCTCTGTTACGGAAAAGGTCCTGTCTGTGCACAGATGTCTCAGATTAAATTGTATCTCACAGTCCTTACAGTGCTCAGTACTAGATGAACTGCCAAAAGGGCCGTAGGCAAGAACTAAATTGCTTTGGTTTCAGTACACAGTGAATTTGGCTCAGACAAGCTGAATCAGTACATTAAATGCGAATCCCTCACAGATTTGAAAGCAGCCTTTAGCACAATTATTGACTGTGAGTGATGATTATGTCTAATTGAAGGAGACTTTTGCTACCTGTAGCTCAGTTGGAGTCCATGAGAGCCACAGCAAGGCACTGCATCTTAATTCAATGTTCCAGCTTGAAAGAAGCAATTGAACCTAAATCCTGAAGTGTATACACATGGTCGATAAACTTTAATAAACTTTACAGGTTCAGTAACTAGACTGAGTGTACATAATTCAATTTTTTAATTCAGGAAGGGAAAATAGCTAACAAGTATGTTAGACTACAGTAATGTATTAGTTCATCTCATGCAGGGGGCCTCTCAGTAAAAGGAAAAGATATAGTTTCATGCTTATCTTTGGAACAAGTCATAAATCTGCTGTTCTATACACTATATTAATGCTCTACAGGTGGGAGATTACCAGGTTATTTGGGTATGACCCAACTTCAAGTAAATTTGTGAGGAAAATAAAATAATTTGACAATTTTGCATCTTTTGCTAGAGAAGTTATGCCAATAATGAAGAGAAATGAATGTTTTTCTTAATAGATTCTGCCTCCCCCCCCCAAGACTATTTGGCATGTTTTCATGGTATAACAACACTGTTGTACAAAACACAGAGATGGTATTCTATGTCTCAATCCTTCCAAAAAAGGGTTATTGATTTTTCTCGGTGAACAAAAAAGAGATACTCTCAGGGGCCCTACAATCAGAATTGTGTTATCCTTCTGTTTTATAAAAAAGTAAAAATTTGTCAATCTGTTCTCAGCAAATACTTCTCTCCCACAAACATGTGATGTGACCTATTAGATCTTTTCTAGGCTTAGATTAGCATTCCCTTGCTGCCATTATTATGGTAGCATTCACAAAGAGCTCTTTGTGACAACACATTTTTCATGTTTTCCATAAGCATGCAATGATGTGAATCATGAAAACTTTCTATTTAAATAACTCCCTTCCTAAATAATTGATATAAAAGGCAAATATGAGCCATACAGTTTGATTATTCCTCCTTCTAGGAGGCTTACCTATTACATAGGTCTGAAGTGTTAGCAAAGAAAAATTAATTTGAATCTTGTCTTGGAAAAACAGTGTAGACTGTAGGTTTCATGAGCAGAAGGGAATGAAGGATGAAAAGAGAGGTCTGGGATAACATATTTTGGCAGAATCCTTTCATAATAAATAACACACGAAAAGCTTTGAAATTTATTGCTAAGTATCATGCAGACAAGCCCACAACACCATTTCTGTTGATTCCTTTCCAGTTAATAAACCAAGTCTAAGGATTATGAGAACTAGGTATGTATCTTCTCTCTATGTATATTTTCTGTAATGTCTTTGATTTAAAGCCACAAAAGCCTTAAAGTGGTCTGCTAGCAGGAAGGTTTAAATTCCCAGCACAGACTGCAGTATCTTGGGCTGATAGATTAACTAATGGTGACACTTTGAAATTTTATAGGTGGACAAACTTTATGAACAACACTCTCCCTCTTGCATGGTTTTCAGATATCTGATAGGAAGGAACAAGCACGCTAATCCAAGGTTTCAAGGAATCTACACTGTAGTAGCTTTCTCTGTTCTTCCCAATGCTCTAATTTTTGGAAACATTATTATGAAACTCATTTTGCCTGTATTTATACCTTATGTCCTTTGGCTTTTTGTAATCTTCTGAATATGCTGCTTCTTCCACTCTTCAGATTTTCTAATTATAATTACCTGTGTTTAATTTTTTCTGTACTTTACCACCACCATCTTTATGCCTTCTCGTGTTACTCACTTTAACCAAGCAGTCATCTTCTCTTCCCCTTAGCAATGGGATCTCAGTATTTTCTACTAAGTGTCTTGTAATTAATTTCCCTTTTTTTTTTTTTCTAATTTCAGTCTGCCTACTATTCCCGTCATATCCTGGGTCCAGCATACCCCCACTCTCAGTCTCATTCTTCCCTCATTGCTGCCTCTTATTTCCCTGGACAGTTTCCTTTCCAACACTAGTCAAATTTTCCTTTTCCCATGTGTGCAATCTTCCCTTTTTTGGTCTTCTCCCCTCTCTCATGGTTTATGATGGTAAATCCTCAGCACTGACAGAAGACGTGAGCAGATTTCTTCAATTCAGTCTATTTTCCAACAGCACTTCACCCCATAGACACCAGTAGCAAAATTATAGGCTTGCTCAGTGGGGATATTTTATGCATAATGTTCTCAGCATTCCAAGCTGAGGAAGAAGGGAGGAAGAACACTATTTGTTTAAATGAGATGTCATCAACCTGCAAAATGCAATTTGTTCAAGATTTAAAACATGCTACTTATGATATCTTGTATAAATTCAGCTAATTCAAGACAAATTTGGTGTTCAGCCATTTTCCAAAACACAAAGCTGCTAAAACATCTGAAAGGAAGGATGTTGGTAATTTTAACAGAAAAAAAAAAGAACCTAAACTGGCCAACCTATTTGAAATATAAAGAAATCAGGCAAATATCAGGCACATGGTATGGAAAACTTCGAGGCAAAGAAGCTGTGTCCAAATTAAAAGGAGACAGAAGATGTATTTTAAAAAGGAATGTCCAGGAACAAACTTTACTTGCCATATTGTTCACTATTCTGGCAAGCATTCATTTAAAGAAAGGGGAATTATATCTGAAGGGGAACACGGGAATCAATTTCTTTTTTTTATTGATGTGGTGTTGGTGAAAAGACGCTTTCCAAGCAGGCTGAAATATTATGTTTTGTTCCAGCTTTCATCTGAAAAATTTTAAATGGTGACACCAAAAAACATTGCATTTTAACAATCAAACAGCAGAAAACAAGTATCTCACAAATAAACCACCAGGAAATTAAGAAGCATCTTAGTTTAGGATATCAGATTATGACAGGTAGGGGTTTGAACCAGGATCTTTAATAAGTGTCAGAGAGTAAATTTTATGCAGACGTTTATGGAATTTGTCTTCTTCCTTTATCACTATTTCTCCTTTCATTTTTAAAACTGTAATTTATAAAATACTTCCTTGCAGTAATCCTTTTTTGTAGAAAGAAAAATTAAAGACTGCTTCAGGAAATACGATATTGAAGAGAAACATAAAGCTGTTGCAATTAAAAATACAAGGCATAAAAATATTGTGACAAAAGAAAAGGGGAAAGTTATATTAAAGTTACCATATATATTTGAGCCCTGTTTAGAGGATCTAAGCTGTCATATACATAGATGCAGAACCAGCAAGGAAGTTGTCAAAACTCCATAACACACTAGTGCTTTTATTTTTTGATGCTGTTGAATTAAAGTTTTAATATTTTTCATCATGCTTATTTAACATTAGCTGAATTTTCATAGAAAAGTTCAATGAAAACTTTGCAACCATTCCCCAAAATTAATTCAGTTGTTTTTACTTTTCTTTAATATGTGTTTAGATTTGACCTGGAGTGATTGAACCTCAATTGCACAATTTCCAGGGAAGTGTCATTCACTGTCTTCAAAATTAGCCATTTCTTGACATGACAAAAATGTGTTCATTTGGTTTCTGAAGGCCTGGTTCTTTGAGATACAGTTGTCCATTTTATAAATCTGAGAGGCTTTATAACACTGCTAATCATGTATCTGAGAATAGAGTACTTAACACGGAAAATCTCAGATTCTGCTTTTCCAAATTGACATACCATGAAACCAAACCTGAGGTGTTTTATCCACAGCCAGATCCAGAAGCTTCACACAGATATTCTCATGAACACAACTGGGCAGGAATCCACAACTTCCTGAGAATGGCAGCAGTTCTCATTTCCTGGTCCTCACTAAATTTTGAAGTCAGCAGAGCCACGAGCTGCTGTCTTGCAGTGAAGTACGTCACCTTCCCAGTAACCAGTTACATCTTCCTGCTCAAGCAGAAGGGCATGCTGAAATACATTCGGTGTCTGCCAATAAACTTAATCTCCTATTTAGAAATAGACAGTGCAGCAGTGGAATGTGTTGCTCAGAGAAATTGTAGTTGCCCCATCCCTGGAATTGTTCAGGGCCAGCGTGGATGGGACTTTAAACAACCTGGTTTTATGGAATGTATCTCTTCCCATGGCAGTGGGGATAGAATTGGGTGATCTTTAACAACCTTTCCAATCCAAACCATTCTTTCAGTATCACTCTTGAAATGTTAAAATTTGCCCACACATCTGCTGTTCAGAACATAATTTTAAAATGCACTGAGACAATTCTTCTATGAGGGTGGGTCACAGATGCAAAACACAGCTTTCCATTACTAGAAATCACTTTTACGCCAGGGACAGAACCCTGTGCAGAGGGTCAGAAGGTACTAAGTTTCAAATAAAACTGGTCAAAATTATTATTTCCCACAACACATAGTTAGAAAATTCTTCCTTGTATTAATGTGCAAAAAATGACAAACTTTTCCCTTTTGAGATTTTAATGAAAATTTAAAACTCTGAAAAGCAAACTTTGTAAGTCCTATTTACAAATTCATCAAAAGATTGTGTTTCATGGAAATATTTTTCTTCATGACATACTGCATTTAAAAAAAATTAAAACAGACTTTGAAATATATTATTTTGAAAGTGAAATTTGCCATTTTAAAATTATTTCTATTTCATTGCCTTTATTTTATGTCATATCATATTATTAAAAAAATAAGTCTGAAGCAATATATTTCAATCATTTTAAGAGAAAATATTTAACAATATCTTTCCTTTTCATTATAGAAAAAACCCCACCAAACCCTGAATATTTTTCTCTGTAATATAAGATCTAGTTCTCACTCAGGTATATTTTCTTTTGTCCCACTGGCCCTAGGCACCCCTCAAAGAACAGATTTGAGCAACAAGATTTTTCTTTGTTTACAGCATTGGACTGGGGTTTAATTGAATTTAATTATTTCAAAATATATATTTTATGTGGTCAGACTTGATCAACACAGTCTACCTTGGATTACTTCCTTTCACTTCAAAAATTCTAATGGGACATCAAAGTGACATGTGGTAATTATACCACTGAATGTGTGTTATTAGCAAAGATTAGATTTATGTCTTCTAACAGATAATACAATAAAATAGCTGTAAGGATAGAACTGATACTGATATAAATGGGATGAATTATCACAACGTTTATAGTTGCTTTTTGAGGTCCCAGGAAAACGTTAATATACATTTTAGATGGCATGTTTGCATTAAATATTTGAAGATGAAGTTGCTAGAAGGTGGGGAAAAGGCATGTATTCTATCTAAAAAGAAAAATATATTAGAAACTTATGGTACCTTAAATCCGGTACCAGCTGCTGGCTAGAGAATGTAGTTATCATAAACTTTTAAATTCATTCTAGGTTTAATCTTCTTTAAAATTATAATCCTAATAATCAAAACTTGAATTCATGGATCTGTTCTATGTACTAGGGATATATGCAACATCCAACATTAATAAGTGCGTAGATTAGACCTGGGTTTTGAAGATAAATACTTTATGCAACCGGAAGTATCAGAAGGAGTAAATGACTGCACATGCTCAACTAAGAGGTGATGAAAAAGATCTGTTTTTTTCAAGAAGAGTCTCAGTACTTTTTCAGAAATCCCATACCTTTAAACTGCCTTATATTTTGTGGATTTCACTTTCTCAGTTGTTGGTATCTACCACAGCAAAAACTTTGCCTGTCATCTAATAAACTATCTATATGAATAACTTAATTATAATTGAGAGAATGATGGGGCACTGAAATCCAGATGAGGTATTAATAGCATAATAAACCATTTTAAGTCATTCCGAATGCTGTTTTTCAGGGTGTGGTTCTTTACTTTAACTATACTATATGTATACATAAATTGAATTCTGCATAAAACAGGGAGCAAAGGTTTCCAAATTATGTAATGCAAAAAGCCAAAGCCCACATCTGTGGTTTTCAGCAAAGCCCACTTAACACTCCAGAAAGGAATAGTCTGAGATTAGGCTTGGAATTTTGCCTGTGAAAGAACAAATAACTTGAACAGCCAGGCTGAGCTTTGTGGTCACTGAGTCCAAGGAAAGGATTGTCTTCCCAGGGAGTGGAAATGCCTCAGTTGTTTTTTGGACAGTCTGTATCCAGACGTGCAGCTCTGTATCCCTGTTGTTTCACAACACCACTTGAACTTGCTGGTCCTGTTTCCACTTCTTTCACCTGACCCTGCTATAAATCTACCCAAGCACTTGAAGGCAATGTGATGATGGTGTGAATACTCATCCTCAAAGTTTGCTGATTCTTGAGCATCCTATTTTCTGTCGTATAGAACTGTACCAACTATTCCCAAACATATAATTCCCAGATATCCAATCCAGAATTACACTTAGTCATTTGCTTATTACTCTTTCAACAACCTGTTCATGCTTTTAAAAATCCCCACTGCAAGCTTTAAAGCCAGTCACTTTTGTGAGAGCAACCTAGCATGCTCTCTATGAAAGTGGCATTTGTTCTGAAAGCATTAAAAGTTTTCTTACAGTATTTTAACACTTGGTTCTATTTTTCTGTGCCAGTTTCATCTCAGATCTAGTTCATGTCTCTTTAAGTCCAGGTCTATTTTCTCTATTTTTAAGATTCTTTTAATAAACAAGATCAAAAGAAATTCTGACAGGAGGTGCACTTGTTTTTAGTTAGTTTGAATTTTAGAGAGTATAACCCTGTTACGTGGGAGCTGTGTGTCTCTTTGCATGTGTGTGTGTTTCATGGTGCACCAAATAAAGATGAGGATAACACTTTTCACATAATTATCATTCTAATTTTAGTAGTGTTATATCACGTGTTGTTTTTCTCCAAATATTTGAAGCCTAAATTGTAAAATTTGAGAACACATCTTCAAGTAGAAATTCTGATCAATAGGAATAATGTGATACGGTCTGCTAAATAAATAGTATATAAGCAGACACCTTTAAAAGGTTTACAAGTATGTGACAGACAAAAAGAACTCATGGGACATTTGAAACTTTACACATGTGGTGCTGATGCTTTTCTATTCCCAGGTTTATTCATTTAATGCTGAAATAGTGGACATTCACTTCCACCTGTGAACTGACTTGTGTTCTGTGAGATTATACCTCAAAATCCAGAAGGCAGTAAGAAAGCATGGCACTAAGTCTGGTACCTGCCTTTTTACTTAGCCAGTGGTAATGATTTCCAGAAAAACAATAACACATCTGAGGCACTGTGGCTGGTCCCAGGTGGAAATGAAATTTTCCTGAACGTTCCAAACAGCAATATGTATCTAGGCCAGATTTCAGAAGGTTAAGTTAATTACATTAACCGCATTACACTCTACTTCCAAAATCACCTTTGCAATTGATTATAAATGTACCACACAGTGTGTAGTGTTCAACACTCATCCAGTTCAAAAATGCCTAAAATATATCCCCAAAAAGAAACATATATGAAACATATATGTATATGGTCCAGAAAGCATTATTCTGTGAAGAAACAGCACATAAAATTTGAATTACAGGTAAGCTTGGATAGAACAATTAATTCTTTATGGGATGAGCATGGCTTTTCATGCCCAAGTTCTGCGACGATGAATGAGGACAGTTTATAGAATGCTATGGACTACTTGAAGAAAAAATTTCAATTCTACATTAAATGTGTTACTCAGCAATTATACAGTGGACATCAAATTCTGCACCATGGGGCAGAAATACAGGGCAGAATAGCTTCTTTGCAGTATCTCTGTGTTTTGTTTAAGATTTAAGACTGATTTGATATTTTGGAAATATTCAGTAGGTGGCTACTGATGCTAACTAATTTCATTAATGGGTTTATCACTTTTTACACCTGCTGTTCAGGTTCATTATTTGACTTGCTGTGAACAACAGCAATTGTTCCCTTGTCAGGGAATCTCTCATCCAGCAGAGAGTCTTATCACACGTCAATGGCCCTAAGAGGCAGGTGATGCGGGAATTGGTTTGGTAAATTGTGATAAAAGTGTGACATTCCACTTGATAATTATGTTTTCATAAAAGCAGAAAATTTCATGTTTCACTTGCACCATATAATGGCATCTGGAAATGGTTTTGTTTCTAACCACACCATTTGAGGTCTATGCTCAGTATGAGCAATTGACATTTTGCATTTTAGGAGGGGCAATCACAAATGGGTCCAATGAAAATGTGCCTCTGACCTAGAGCAACAAGGATGTTCCCAGCTCTACTGTCACGATGTTGGATAAAAGCTGTTCTGCTGTACAAACAACTCTGCCCCCTCCATACATTTATACCAAAAACTGGAATAATTCCTGGATTATTCCAGCTGGCTTCCACTGTGTCTGAAAAAGGTTAAAAATACAGAGGCAGCTTTTTATGTCTTTCCTACCATGTGCATGTCATTTCAGTGAAAAGATACAATTTGATAAAGGCTCCTTATAAGAATTATTATGAGCATTTTATTTTAGAGGAGGGAAAATTAATAACTGTTTTCCCTTTCCTTTGTGGCATGCAAACGCCCTAACATTTACACATTATGCAAACTTCAAGGAGAAAGCAGTTAGCATGTCAGAGAACCAGCAGTGATAACACTTGAGCAGAGCAGTCTGCAGCATTCTCTTTAGTTTTGCGACAGGCACATTAGTCTGGATGTTAGCTGCTTCTCCTTAATTGGATTGCTTGCATAAATTGCAATACAAGGTGGACATGTGATAGCTTTCTTTTTCACCAATCAGTCATGTCAAGAGAACCTTATGTATTTTATATAGAAAGTAGAAAAAATGATAATTTGAAAAGATGAGAAGATGGTGCAGGGTAAAAGCTGATATTCTTCCTTTATAACAGATAGCCTCAAGTTGTAGAGGCCATTATTTCTTGCATTTTCAGAGCAAATGAACTTGACAGATGGCTGTGTCACCTAAACCCCTACCTACCAACTTGATTATGCAGAAAACAATACAATAGAAAAGAAATCATTACTGAAGGAACCTGGTTAGTCCACAGAGGGCTGAGTGGTGCAGAAGAACAAAATTACAGTTGTGGAATTGAACAGCAAGAATACATTTAACATAAAGTGGGTTACAGCAAGGCAATCAGTCATGGCTAAAGCTATTGTCTAGGCTTGCTTGCATGGTATATGAAGTAATCTGTCATCTACAACTGAATTTATGCTTAGTTTATAGTAGAAAAATACAAAGGTTTTGCCAGGGCATGTTCTGGTAATCTTAAATACCTCAACTATGGATTTATGAAATTAAAATTATGGGAATTCAGGATATTTTTCTGCTTCCAATCTGTTTAGGAGGACATTAACACCAAAGTAATTTCTTCTCCCTTCTCCCATGTTACTCAAACATTAACCAAATCCCACCACTTCAGGAAAGACAAAACAGGTTGGGCAAAACAAATACTAAGCACCAGTCCAGGTTATACAGTACTACCATTACTCCATAAAAAGTTACTTTGGATTTGCTAGAGGTCTGGCTATGGAAGTTATGGAGTGACATTCAACAAAACAGGAAAGGGGCAGCATCTACTCCTGGTGGCCCAGTCCCCACATTAATTTTTACACATTTTTGCAAAAAAGATAAAAATCTTTTATCAACATTATTACTATTTCTCAGAGGTATTATTATATGATTTCATACATCATTTGCAACAAAATGGGCTTCTAGTCTCTGTTTCTCTTGACACTTTCAAGCAATACAATCCACTACTATAAGCTTGAGGGCTTATCACCTCAAGGTAAGATGTAAGACCTCATGTTAACTAATTATTTCAATTAATTACTCTTGATATAACCCAGCTCATCTAGTTTGCCATTAACACCATTGAAAATATCAGTTTTAGCAGGAGTAATACTAGGTGTGTTTGTTTGCAGAGAGGTGCTTTAAAAAGGTTTGATGTAGGTGGCAGAGAGTCAACACTGCTGAGAAAAATTAACAGAGTAGGGAAAAACCCTCCCTGTAGAACAGAGTGGACTTCCATCCCAGAACCAGCTCTTTTTCCTCTATTATTAGGCTTCTCTGCCATCCAGTATGTACATGACTTACTTCCACCTATTCCCTAAGTCTGTTTGGGACAGCCACACTCTCATATCATGGGGAAACCGATGCTGTAACAGGTAGCCAAGCGTCCCAGAGTAAGTCTCACTCCCAGAAATCCTCAACATTGTGAGAAAAAGACAAGAGGATGGCGTTTCCAAAAAAAGAAGAATATCTTTATTGCTCTGTGGCTTCCAAGCCTCTTGTTATCATATCAGAACTGTTTCAGCCAGATGAAGACAAACAGAGATACTTTTAGCCTCAGCATGTGGATGAAGCTTCCAGTACTTCCCTGATGCTGTGATCAATGCAAGTTGAACAGCTCTAACACATGCACTTTGGAGGCTTGTGTCTCTTTTATTGGTCTCAGGTCTAAAGACTGAGTCTGGAATACCTAGAGGTTGAGCTTAATTTGGGGGAGCAGAGAAGAGTTCACATTCTAAGGGGTTAGGGACAGTTCATTCAATAGAGCTCACACACCTTTTGTTTCTCCAACACAGGAATTCTGTCTGCAATTTTTGATCATTGGTGCAAAAATTCCAGATCTCTACTAGGTTTAACACAGTGACTGTTTTTGGTAATGTTGAAAGTACAACCAGAAACCCTAGGCTTGATTGTAGGGTACCCCAAGAAAAACAGGTTTTTAACAGTGAAAACTTACCTACAAAGTCTTCATGTAAACCAAAGGCAAGATATGTCTTAACTGTCTTGCAAACAAAAATAAACTTTGCCATGTGAAGCCTTCTGATTCCACAGAAGTACACGAGCACAGAAAGAAATGAGTTCTGTAACGTGAACAGGGAAGTATAGACTATACTCTTCATTTTGTACAAGGCTTTTTAAGGACCATACTGGGAAAATACCTTTCCAGAACAAAGTTAAAACACTCTCACAGGGAGATATAGAAGAACAAACCAAATCAGAATTATTCAGTAAGACAGGACATCATCCACTCTGGAATTCAAATAAACCTTAAGCAACTATGTGATTGAAAAAATCATGTAATTTGCACTAAAAACAGAGAAAATGAGCTTGGCAAATGACTCGATCCCCTTCGTAAGAATTGACCAGAGTTACTGCACAGCATAAAGGCCTATTTTGATATCCAAAGTACCGAAAGAAATGAAGATAAAAACACAGATTTAAAACTCCTAAAATAATTGGCTAAAAACTTCTTCAGTACAGAAACCAAAGAACTTTCCCACGCTTTCAGATATCAACTATTCTGCTCTTGTCTTGACAAACATGATGTTTTTTTCATATCCAGAATTTAGACACACATAGCCCTTGATACTGATACTACACACACACACATATTTACCTATATACTCTTGAAAGTCCTAAATATAATAATCTTTTTCAGTTGTTTTGATTCCTATTCAGTTTATCTCTGAAAAAATCATATTTTATCTTTCCATCATAATTCCCTTTCTGGACTCTTGCACCTTCCAAAAGATCGTCAAGATAGTCTATGAGAAACTCAGGGGTTACAAACATGGAAGAAAAGAACAAAAATTTTCAAAGACATCTCTGGAAGTTGTTGAAAGGTGATGTTCCAGCATCCAAAATTTGAAGGCCATTGTGGGGACACACATGACATTTAGGTAGTAATAACAATCAAACTCTAGAGACTGCATTTATTAACTTATTGATATATGTCTGTATCAAATCCTGTGTTGAACTGGGATAGTCTAACAACTGAGTTCAAAACAAAGCTTCTTTTTCCCTCTATGGTTGAGAGAATCTTGAGAGAATTGAATAATTCTCTTCCTTTCCAATAAGTTAAATTAGTTCAGAACTAAAATATTTTTAAGAGCAAGAACACCTTTCTAGTTTACCTGAAAAGCTCACAAGATAACAACTAGCAGTTTAGCATGGCTTTATCAAGACCATCCCCCAGCTTCCTGATTTCAGATATTTTACTCCCCTCCTTTCATGTGCTGTCAGAATTTTTCCAGAGCAGCGCACTCTCCTCCTGCTACTCAAATTCCCAATATCCGTCAGATTAATGCTAGGATAGGATGTAACAGTGATCCTCTTCTGCTGATGCACTCCGTACTCTGAACAAAAAAAAATATCTCTCATTTAAAACTAAACAGCAGATTACAAGAATCATATTCTCCCTCCTCTAATCTCTGTCTGTGTTTTCACTTCACCCAGGGCAGATTTTGATTTCACTTCTGTCATTTCCTGGTGTACTTTCAGTCCTTTACCTGAATCAAAGACACATGTTCCTGGCAGGCTAAAATTTGCTTTGAGGAGCAACTTACCTCATGCATCATACTTAGTATATCAGCTGTTTTCTTGGCTCAATTTTTCTGTCTTTTTCTGTAGGGTAAAAAACCTACAGCTTTTCAGTTACTACATTAAATAAATGTGCATGTGATTAATTGCTCTATTCAATATTATTAATTTACAAGGGATATTTTATTTGGATTCCCAGATTGAGTTCTAACGGGATTACAAAATCTAGTGATAAGAAAATATTACCAAGTTCCTCTCCCTTGAAGGATACAGTTGTCCCTAGATGTATTGTGATTATGATAGTGATTGTTCATCTTGCTTTAAACAAACAGTCTCACCTTGGAGTTTATGCCTTGTCTTTATCTCCCCAAATAATGGTATTACTCTTTGGAATTTTTCTTTTTTAAATAGTGCTTTTCTTTCTCTACGTTGACTCTGTGAGCATAATTAATGGCATGAATTGACCTGATTAATTACTGACACTTCAATTTTGCAGCTGACAAAGTGCACTCCAATAAGTAATATTCTCTGGCTACAGCTGCTGTGGTTCCTACTAAAACTGGGATTCCTTTAGAACTAGCACACTTTCCAGCCAGCCCCAAGACTAACTCGGACTGCAGGAGCTTTGTAGGCATGTCAGTCTATAAGCCCCATTTCCTTTCAGTGGCAGGTGAGACATTTACAGAGACTCCTGGTACCAGTGTTAAGGCAGGGGAGAAATTCAGAAGAAACCACTCTGGGCCATCATTCCCTGCCCGTTGACAGGGGAGCTACATGTAAAATGGGTCACTCTAATGAGTAGTATGTGAACTACTTGCTTTCTTGTAAAGACCTCGTCTAAAATTATCGTGATTTTGAAGCTGGCTAATTAAATATCTTTCAGTGGTTATTTGTTTGCTGAAATACAGTTCTAGAATAAGTACATGAGATCCTCTATGGGTTCAGACTAATTGCACATACACATAACTATGTCTAACTATTGCTTTTGTAGTGGTTGAGGTCCAGTTCTCTTTACCAGTGGGCCTGAGAAGAGTCAAAATCTCAAGGCTTGATCCTGTTGCTGCCTACATGTGTGTTCTGATTATAAAAAAGTTAATTGTATTCTCTGACACTTCTTTTCAAGGATGAATCTCACCTTGCTCTAAAAGCCCAAAACCAGCTAGAGTTTGCAACTTTAGTTCTAAAAAACTTTTCTTCATATTCTACAACATGCTGCAAGGCAGTTCACAATTCTTAGTTGTTCACAGCATTAATTTACTTTATTGATGACATCATCAGTATTTTGTCACTGTAGAGTTTAGTTGTCCTGAGTAAAGCTGACCATGGAAGTTCTGAACATTGATTTTTTTTTTTCCCTTCAGTAGCATAAGCGGATGATTTATCATCTTCTTCTGGGACAACAGCCAGAGGCAAGAAATAGCTCTAATAACATGCTCTGAAATGACTTATACTGACTGTGTGTTTAAAAATGTGGTCAAATAATACTCTGTACCTGGACATAGGAACATCAGCCATTGGGAAAGACAGGAAAGCTTTATATACAAGGAAATGACATCTGCCACACAACAAACACAGAACCCAGTTTTCTTTCAAAAATAGTTCAGAGATTTCTTTCACTTGTATTTCAGTGTATAACATGTTGGGCTATATTTTTATTATTTAAAAATTTCTGAATAAAATATTATTAAAATTCATTTTAAAATCAGCAAAAGATAGTATAAAACACAAGTTTCATGTAGAAACTTTATTTTTCAAAGGAAGTTTAGATTTTGGCATGACTGATTTTATAAATTTTCTTTTATTGACATTGTACCAAAGTACAATTTTTGATACAATGCAAAAAAAGACACAACAATTGCAACCATTGCCATACTTTGAGATGAAATATGAAGGCAAGTATGAAAAATAATTTCATAATATTCTTATCTCCCTGTTACCTCAGTATATTCATGCATATGTGTGCATGAAAGAAAAACAGACTGGATGCCATTTGATGTTAAATTTCCTTAGGTGATAAAACTGGCTGTTTCCTGATTTATGTAGCAGCCCCATAAGCAGTCATATTGCCACCATTGATACAGCAGAAGAAGGAAAAATGGTAGTACAAGGATGGGAAATAATGACAAAATCTTAAAGGAAATAGGACTTCCTTATGCTGGATGGAGAGAAAAAAACCCAGATAATTGGAGGAATGTATTTTACAGGTAAAAATTAATTTTAATTGAGGAAGCAACTAGAAGTAATTTACGAACAAATTTATAAACTGGTCTCAGAGTTAAATCATTTCTAACATGCAAAAAAGCCAAAAATAAAGAGTGAGAAATATATATATATATTCATTTTGCATATGTGCAGTCTAAGCAAAAAGAGATGCTTCAGGCATATGTGGGTAAGTAATGACAAACACATTAACTGCATTTGTTCTCTTTAATATTTGCTTTCCTGCATATTTATTTGAAGAAATCTTTGGTCTCCTAAATGTTCATTTGAAAAGACTGGAGCCCAAAGATGGCATGTTTATAAACATGCCACAAACTTTGATTACAGGCAGAAATGCAATTTATTTTGAGACTGAATAGAAATCATTTTGGACAGGACAGGAACTGTTTATATAGGTTACGTCATTCATTAATTCACGTGGTCTTTCATATGCACTACTACTAGGCCAGATTTTTAGTTGTGGTAAATGGGTATAGCTTGATAGTTACACAATGCTTCACAACCTCCTGTTTAAATGTTTCTGCTTCATATAGAAAGATTAAAAATAACTATTTTGTGATTCTAGAAGTTCATATGCTCAAAACAATTAATTTTTTTTCTCCCAGGCTGTAGTACTGACACAGAACACTTTCTGGTCTGGTTTTGTGGCTTGCATTTTTTTAATTACAGTGTATTCAAGACTGTTAATCAATCAGAATCAACTATTTTAATCTATCATTAGCTTGTTGGAGTAGTAAATATTTTCATGAATTTAGATAAAACTTGTTAAAGTCCACCAGGTTCCAGTACTTGGATAAATAATAAATCTCATAAACAATGATAAATCTCATGAACACCAAATTTAAAAAAAAAAAAAAAAAAAAAAAAAAAAAAAAAAAAACAAACCAAAAAACCCCCACCTTTTTCTAAAACAGTTTCTACGTGGCAAAAATTTATCCCAAAAATATAGCAACCAATTTTTTTTTCTGCAAGAATGAAGTTAGTAATTATTTTTTAACAGAAATGCATTAGCTAAGTATTTTGAGCTTTCCTGAGATTTCTCTTTTTATCCTTCAAACTGTCAAATTTTAAAAAATTAATTCTGAATCCTTAGTTTACTCTTGAATATGAGTTCACTGCAACCCATATCCTATTTTCTCAACTACTTCTTGTATAAATATGCCTTTTCCAATGCATCAGAGGCATAGAACTTAATTCCTTCAGACCTCGAATTTTTAGTAAGTGAGTTCAGCATCTTGTTAGTGCACCGGACCCTCTCAGGCCATACTCATTTGATTTACAAGAATGTTGCTCAATGAGTATCTTCAAAAGTCACTTCCCCCTCCTACTTAGCTTGTCAGGATGACAAGGTTTTAAGTAACACTTTTCACTCTCTTTGCACAACCATTTCAGCTGCAGGAATTACTTGGATACAAATGAGTCAGCCACCAAGAAGAGAAATTATCTTGTTTTCCTCTGCATAGGACCCAAAGGAAAATCTCTGCCTCTCATTTCGAGGGATTCGCACAGGTTGGGAAAGAGCAGGTTAGTGCTGGCTGTGCACTTGATGTGAGCACCATCTGGCAGTGGCAGGGTAGGGTGACTCTGGGGGAACACTGTCAAGAGCACTCTGCTGCTTCTCTAAAGAGGAGCAACATCAACATCTTGCAGGAATATGCTGCTGGTTTTAGCATATGTGATAACAGACTGAGACTGGACATGGCCACTTCTTGTGGGACTACATTTCCCCAGCTGATGTGAGATCCATTTCTGCCTTTGTAATACAAGAAATCTGACTTTGGAGTTTGTTCTCCTTATGCCTTTCTTGAGCACACAAACCAGTGTCCTGATTGTTTATCTTCCAAATCTACTGGGTCCCAAGGTACGTGCCAAAAACCTTGAGGTTTTCATGTAATAGTGTGTGAGATACCTGCAAGCTACAGCACTGAATGCAAAGGAACATTTCCTTCCTGTAAGAAGAGATCCTGAGGCAGATTGGTTTTAGCACACAAAATGCTGTAATAAACCACTTTTCACGTTTTACTTGGAAAAAAAAAAATCAAAGCAGGAAGCTACCAGAGGCGGTCTACACACACACACACACACACACACACACACACACACAGAGAGAGAAAAAAAAGAAAATCACAATAGCAGATACTGGCACCAACACCTGAAATAAAATACATATTTTCATCTCGGAAATGAAGTTCCACTTGCAGAAGTTCCACTTGCAGTCTTTGTCCTATCAGCTACATACTCATGATCCTTCAGGTGTGGGCACTACGTACTGTTTCTGCAAATATTTTGGTGGATTTATAAAGCTGTTTTCTGGGAAGGTAGTGGGGGAGAGGTGGGTCAGAAGCAAATTAATGAAACAAAGATTACCAGAAGAACTGGGGTATACTTGTTCATGTCATCTGAAAGTAAGTGAAGAATTAATAAGAATTAATTCCAAAGTATCAAAATGTTCTGGCAAATATTAGGATAGGCCTAGTTTAAGCCACTGAATTAATAGAAAGGAAAGTAAATAAATTTACACCCTTGTGTATAAATCCCACACACTTCTTAGAGTGTTTCCACAGCTACAGAAGACTAAATGAAGCAAAAATGGTTCAACAACACAAGAAAAGACTTCCTAGGTTTGCTGTGTTTTCTAGGTTATATTATCATAGAGCCATAAAATGGTTTCAGTTGGAAGGGACCTTTAAAGGTCATCTAGTCCAACTCCCCCTGGATCTTTCCCTAGATCAGGTTGTTCAGACCCTTGTCCATAAAACCTGGCCTTGAATGTCACCAGCGATGGGCATCTACCACTTTTTGGGTAGTCTTTTCCAGTGTTTCACCCACCTCATTGTATAGAATTCATGCTCTATGTCCAATCTAAATATATCCTCTTTCGGTTTAAAATCACCACCACTAGTCTGATCACAATAGGCCCTCCCAAAAAAGTGTGTCCTCATCTTTCTTGTAAGCCACTTTTAAGCTCTGAAAAAACACATTTTTTCTTTTTTTTCCTCTTTTGTTCCCCAGGCTGAACAACCCCAGCCCTCTCACTCTTTGTAGAGAGGGTTTTTTGTGGACTCCCATCTGGACTTGCTGCAAAAGGTCTGTGTCCTTCCTGTGCTAAGAACCCCGGAGCTGGATGCAGCACTCCAGGTGGGGTCTCAGCAGAGCAGAGGGACAGAACCCCTCCCTTGCCCTGCTGGTCAAAAAGCTTTTGATGTAATCCAGGACATGTGTGGCTTTCTGGGCTGGGAGTATCCATTGTCAGCTCATGCCCAGCCTCTCATCCACAAGCACCGTGAAGTCCTTCTGAATCCGTTCATCCCCCAGTTTGTGTTGATACCAGGGGTTGCCCCAACCCAGGTGCACTTGGTCTTGTTAAGCCACATGACATTCCCAAGTGCCCATTTCTTGAGCTTGTCCAGGTCCCCCTGGGTGACAGCCCATCCTTCAGGGCATGTGAACTACACCAACCAGCTTGCAGTCCTCTGCAAAATTGTTGTTACCTGCTTAAAGGGACATGCCTTTAAGTTTTTTCACTGGTGTTTCTCTGCTGTCTCCTATCACCTTCAGAGCCTCTCCAAGTCTCAATGCAAAAGGCTGAGGTCCCTCGCTAGCAGAACATCCCGGTAACCTTGGTGTGTCCTCCCAAATTTTGTCACAGACAAGCCTGATGTTATCTCCTCCCCCATTAAATCTTAGGAAATTTGTGGTTTCTAATGCTGGATTCACAGCGAAGTAATAGGTATTAATTAAAAGATACCACTTAAGAGTGAGTACTGCCACATCACTGTGAAGTTTTTCTACATATTTAGTGCTCACTATAAAAGGAGTGAGAAAACCAGCAGTTAGGATCAGGCTACTGAAAATGTCACACCTTTGTAAAATTCTGACCAAACTAAACCTGAGAAAGGCTTTAACAATATTATCACTGAATAAACACCATTTTGCCTTCCACCAAGGAGCACAGTGTTTCCAGTGTTAGGAAAAAAAAATCTGTAGCTGTTACAAGACTGCCATTATTTCAGGTTGTGGCTCTGAGAAACAAATCTAATTCCTGCTACTGAGTTAGAAGGGAAACTTTGGTCCTGGAAGTGGCAAAATGCAACAGTTATTTGTTGTTTTTTTCCTTTCTTTTTCTTTCACGTCATTCTATTATAAAAGCAAAATTACATTTTGACCAATGAGACTGATTTCAAAGTGTTAGAGTGAATTTTGGAAGGACAGAGAAACATAACTCTCCTCTGGAAAACTAAAAAAAATTCCCTGAAAAAGTCATTGGTATTGAGGTAGATCTCTTTTAATCCTCTGATAAAATTATGTGGGATTCTGTTGTAAGATAGCTCTAAAAACATGTATAGAAAATCCAGCTTAATTTTGAAAGTTAGTGTTCCTGGTGTACAAAAAAATCATAAAAGCTCCACCGAGCTCCAAGAGACATGCCTTACACCACTTGCCACGAGAAGACATTGTCCTCGTTTTTACAAGCAAGTACCAGACCTGACCTGTTAGTCCACTTATGTAAATAATAAGTCCAATTCCCTTTGCAAGCTCCTGCTAAAGTTGTGCCATTAGAGCCATTGTGTCATTTAGGCAGTCAGTGGAGAATCAAAGACTGCCTGTGCTGCAGCAGCCCAGTGCTACGTTTCTAAGAAAATGGGCTCTTAAAAAAGGAAATGTCACACCGTAGTGTGAGAGATAAACAGAGGTATATCTTTAGAGCAGCAGGCAGGGACTGTAGAAACACTCTCTGTAAATGACTTTGATCCCCTAGTGTGATGAATCATGGAGTCGCAAATCCTTTTTAGCTAATTGCTATCAGCTTGTGAGATTTTTCCTTCCATGTTCAATATCAATTTTCAGGGCCATAGGAGATAGCACTTGTCCCCCGAGTCTGCTGGCGACTTACCGCTAAAACTGAACTAGCACCACTTAACAGTTTAAAGGGGGAAGTCATTTAATATGACACTGCTGCTAGTAACTAAAAGGGAAAATATTAGGGGCAAATAAAGGGAACAGTAAACCTTTTTTCTTACTGTCAATGACTTGTCTTTGAAAATGTCCTTTCCATATCCACACAGTATCGGTGCATCTATCTCAAAGCAAAAAAAGTTTTAATTATTTGAAAGTGATAAGCAGAGACTTCAGAAAAAGGAGAGTGAAATTTGGTTGTGTTTCAATTCTAATAATTTCCACATTAAAAACTGTAAATAAAGTAAAATTTTTTAAGACTATTTGAACCATACTGTTGGACTGAATGAGAAATTTAGAATACAATTTTAAATTTAAACACAGTGCATATTTCACTCCATTTCCACTTTCAGGACAATCAAGTGAAAGCATTTTAGATTTCTAAGGAATTCTAGTCCTTTCCTGTTCACTAGAATTTTTCTGAAAAATTTTGTAATCACTTCTTATTCACATGGTTATGAAGACCGGAAGTTACATCTTTGGAGCATAATAGCATAGGTATTTTTTCAGGCTAGAGGAGAACACAACTCCCTGCAACTTCTGAACACTCCAGACTTAGAAATTCTGAATTCATATTTGTCTCTTGGCATTCACTAGCCCCTGAATGCAGACAGCATCTCCAATAGTCAAAACCAATTCGTAAATAAACTTAGATTTAGTATCAAATTTCCTGGCACTTAAAATCTAGAATTTACAGAATGAAGGAGAAAGCTATTAGGCTAGTTGATTGTGTGAAGCTGAAAAAACACAGTACTTTAAGTAGAAAATTCTGTTTAAAGAGCAACTGGACTTACTTTTGATGAATTCTTTTAAGTTAGCTGAACTGCCACTGCTGGTCTATGTGTCTTCACAGTCATTTACTGGTTTTAATACTCAGAGCAGAGACAATTTTCCAGCCTAGATTAGGAGTGTTTTTTTAAATCTGTATATAGGAAAACTAACATTTTATCCTAGGGACCATAATTACCATTTAAGGATAAATAAAATATGTATGTCCAATCAAGCCTGGCTTCAGAGCAAAATTCGGTTTCATTTGTCACAGACAAAGAGTTAACCACAAAAATTATTCTGAGAGAAATTTTAAGCAATATTCTTTTTTTTAAAAAAAATAAACAAATAACAAATAAAAAATAAATAAACAAACAAATAAATAAAACCCATTCAACACATTGTTTCCTGGCAATTTTTCCATTGGTTTCCTTATCAAGAGAAATGTCCAATATTAGAGATTCAATTATTTGAGGTGGGATAGACTTAAAGATGGAAATGAGACAATGATTATGAGATTTCAATGTGCAGACTGAAAACAAAATATAAATTAAAAAAACCTTTTACCTTTAGCTGAGCATCCAGATTCTCAGCTGGTACCCAGATTATTTTCTTTCCTGGGGAAGACAGTAAAATTTTGGCGACAAGACTCACAGTTTTGAATACTTTCCAAATTTTGAATATTTGCCTAAGTTTTAAGAGTTTTCCCTCAACTGCTTCTTATGGAGACTTATTAGCTCATGGAGCTGCTGCATCTGCTGCTCTGCATCATGTAAGAATAGAGTAGGACACTTCTCAGCTTCCACCTTACATCTGGGTCCTACTTAATGTACTTAAGTGTACATTTAACATGTGTGTATTTTTTAATATTGTACAGCAAATATCCAAGGGAGAACACAGAATTTCTCATGTTTTTTCCCTTGTCTTGCCCAGAACTCTTTTTTCTCTGAAAGTTGACTGCAAAAAGTTCAGCCTACCATCTGATCACAGCATCATCACTAGTGAATTCAAAGTACCTGTATTCCAAAATTATTTTACTACGATGCATATTATAAGGCATTGGCTCACAGTTTGGTCATAAATAAAAGAAGTAAAACTGTTTCATATTTCTAGCCCATTTACAGAGATGTTACTGTAAAGGAGGAAGGAGAGGAGACCGAAGGATCAAACCTTTTACTCAGAGAGAAAGAAGTAGATGTTAACTTTGACATGAGCTGACTTGATAGTAGGGGTCCAAGTCTGAAAAAGTCAGGCAAGGCGTTTGACTCTAAGATTTACTGATTTCCCCAAAATATTGAACAGTTAAGTTCTGAGAAATAAGAAGAGGAAAAAAATAAAATTGCAAAAATTTTTGACAATGCAATCAGATTTGCAGAAAGTTCTTCAGTGAAGTTTTATGTTGAGAAATATTTTTTCCTTTTTGAGGGAAATTAAAACAAAATATTTTCAAGCAAGCTTAAAATAAAATAAAAGTAAAATACATGTCTTCAAGGCTAGATGAACAGTTTTAAACCTTTTTGGTGATTAAAATATTTTTAAATTTACATATGAACTGCAGCTGATATTGCAAACTAAAACACAATACTAATACCACGTTTAAGTAAAACCTCTTCATGTGAATAAAATTAAATTTGTTTTAAAGCTCAAAAATAAAGTCACTCATGACAATGGGGGCAGCAACATAGGTCACACAAATTTGAGTGGTAAAATTTTGTCTGCTATCCTCTCTGATAGTGGTAGAATTATGCACTTAGAAAGTGTATAAATTATTTTTATTTTACAGAAAAAAATATGTTAAAATTCCAGCTGGTCACACAACTCAATGAAAAATTCAATGCAATTTAATTTCAATTCAACAAAACTGTGTTATTTAAGCTACTTAAAACTTCATTAATCAAACTCTTTTCCCTCTCTCACTGGAAAACTGATATGATGTCTCTAGGATTTGAAATCAGGATCTAAGATACCTCAGTATGACACTTAGTCAACAAAAGTATTCTTCCAGCAGAATTTTACTGATGAATTCAAGGAAAAAAAAAAAGATTGGAAGATAACTTTGGATTGGTGATTATTACATCAAATTATTATTGCTGTAATAATCACCAATGTGGCATTCTCATGTTTTCTTCCATTGCAAAGGCAAAGTATTCCAATTTGTAAAAACCAGATGCTAATACTCACCCGTTAAACTCTTAAATTCTCTTCTGATTCAGAAATTTGGTCCAACTATTGAAGTAACTTTCAAAAAAAAGGAAAAACATTGTCTATGATAAAAAGACTCAGTATAAAAAAGACATATATTAGGATTATATTTTAAAGAATTTGAAAAAGAAGCACAGGAAAAGTATTTTTTTAAACAGAGAAATCCTTTTTCAGTAAAATTTGATCTTATTTGTGTTATATAAATTTCTAATAGCATATAGCATATATAATTTTCCAGCCTTTAGTGCTGATAAGAAATGTAATTATCAAAATAATTTTTCAAATAACAAAAAAATGTGATACTCATCAGTAAAATTCACTAGATTTTTAATGATAGAATAAATAATCTGAATTTTTTTCTGCTCTGAGTTTGCTGAGGATTTTTGAGTCAAATATTTTAGCTACAGTTTATTGTTTTCATTCAATAACTACGTTAGTTGTAGCTTTGAAAAAAATAATGAATAATGAAATAAAGACGTACAAAAAGGTGCACTTGAGCTTTTAAATACATGGGGGTGAAAGTGCACAGTCTATACTTGGACCTGCAGGGATGGCATAATACCAGCTCAAGTAATGCATCTCAGTTAAAAGTGACACTGTGCTGTTAAGTGAGAATATCTATTGGAGTTCAGAGGAAAACTAATTTTGGCCATTTTCCACCTTTTAAAAATCCTGTGAAAGAGCATCTCTGGAAATCACTGTCAGTGTGGTGCAGTTCAGCACCTGGGCGACTTCAGCACCACAAAACTAAAAAATGCAATCCTGCCCTGGATCTTCACGGTATAATTCTCACTAATGCTGGTGGATGTCCTAGCTAAACAGAGGGTAAAGGACAAGGTCACAGGATAATGAATTTAACTCTAGGTTTTTAAATGAGGGAGGTTGAGTTGCTGGAGCTTTATCTTTTTTTTTTTTTTTTTTTTTTTTTTTTTTTTTTTTTTTTTTTTTTTTTTAAATAGCATCTTTTTCTTCCTCAGGGAGATCTGCAGGCTGTGGCTTTTTGCCTTTGAACATCCTCAAGTCAAGCATCAAGAAAAGGTGATGAGGGTTAGGGAGGCTCCCTTGACATTTGGTGCACTGGCATCAGCCTTTGCAATTATGGGCCACCTTTCTAGCAGACTGTAATTGAAAAGTGTGAACCACATGGGCTCTAGTCAATAATAGCGTCAGCATACAAATGACACTCTGAGCTTTCTGTGTTCGCCATCCACTGTTTTTGCTTTTCACCTTTTATCCTTCCCGGCATCATGACTTAATCCACTCTAATGAGGTGAGCTGTATTGCCAAAAATCAGCAGCAACACAGCTCTCTCCTGGCACCACTTGGGGTTTGTAAGGAGGCAAAAAAATAGTGAGTCTGTCAGCTTTCCAAAAAAGGACGACAGTGCACCCTTTGAAATGTCCTCAGCTTTCCTGAGCACTCTTTCAAGTACAGGCTTCTTCCACCCTTGCTAAGGAATGCATCCCACCTTCATAAACTTGTTCATCACCAACCCAAGGTGACCAGAGCCTTTGACTTAGTTTAGTACATGCATTTCCTAGCTTGAAGGTCATTATTGGTGGCCACATGTCGCTGTTTACAAACAGCAGGTGACTGCCAACAGTGGTGAGTGTGTGAATTTCCTTTGCTCTCTTTTCCTTACCCATCTGTCCTCGTTTCTGGAATCATAAGTATCTGCTTGGAGAAAAAAACTCAGAAGAGAATGCCAAGATATTGTAGATTATAAGATACAGAAAGAAGATAACCAGTTACTTCTGAGTGACTGAAAGGAAAGTAGCTAATTTTACAGAGAGATTTTTCTTCTCTTTTCTTTTCTCACACTCATTTTAACTTAAGGTCACAGAAGGGTACATTGTCTATGTAGTACTTACAAAGAGCACTTACAAAGACCTGGAATTAATGAGTTCTGCCTAGCTATGTGATTTTCATCAGATTTCAAAATGGGCCCAGAAGAGAGTTCTACTCATGTGTCAGTCATTAAAAAATGGCATAATAAACTGAAAAAAAAATCCATATTAAAAAAAAAATTAATTGTGTAAAAGTTGATCCTAAGAAACAGTGTGGTACACTTATCAACAATTTTAACTGCAATGGCAATTTCCATACTTAAAGATGGAGACAGAGGGTGGGGGTAGTGATGAGAAAAAAAAGAAATACAATGGAAAGTGTTTCCATGGGATTAGACCACATGGCTTTAATACACATATACACAACTGAGGAAAGCAGAGAATTTTGCCTCTTACACTTCTTGGACCTCTCTCTCCTTTCTTCATCTCTAATCTGGTTTTTGCCAATTCCTTTTGATCTATCGGGGGCAGGCAAGTCAGGTCCGTAAGTACAGATGGAGTAAATATGGAGATTAGCCTCTTCTCGTACTGCATTAGCTCCTAATACCTGATTAAGCCCAGAATCATGCAATTGTCTTCGTGTTGGCTATCAGAGTGGCAGAGCACAGAAGGGGGCAGGATGAAGGCTGATTTTGTAATGGATACTTATTTTATCCCAGTGCTCTAAGAAGATTAGGCCTGGGGGTGTCACATTAGCCATGATCTCTGGGCCTTTGGTAGGCTCTTGCAGTTTTCAAACACCTCTGCTTCAGCCGTAGAACAAACAGGCAGCTTGGACGCTGTGGCCCCATGTTGTGGCATGAATAATTGCACACTGCAAATTGTTTGAAGATCACAAAGTGCTGTGTAAATTACCCAGTTTTGGCTTAGTAGAAGTGATTTGTGGTGACTTACTGAATCTTTTCACAGTTCGGCATTAAACTTCCCACATTTCTCTCTGTCTGAGATGGAATGAAAGTTGAGTCATATTTTCCTTTATTCTTATCAGATCAATCTTTATAAAGCCAGATTGTATAAACTGCTGTACTGTATGCAAACCCTGCATGCAGCACTTTGTCTTTGGTACAGGTTCAATTATATTTAGCTGAAACACCAAAAGATGCCTATTCAGCACTAACCCTAAATCAACTCGTGTGATAAATGTGAGGACATGTTCAAAACCATCTGTATAATACATACAAAAATAGTACATGTGAAAGCTTGCACCTTTTTTTTTTTTCCATTAAAGTTTCCAGTAAGCATTCCTTTTTGTTTAGAAATAAGTTTCAACCTCATCAACGAGCAAGCAAAGACAAAAAAATAAAAGCAACTTTTCACTCATTTGGGAAAACTGTGGACTGAAATCCGAAGTGAAATCAGTAAAAACATTTTAAAAAAAAGAAACAACAAAATCGTTACTAATTGAAAGAAACAGAAACATTTGTAATATCGGTACTTATGATGAAAAGCACATTTGTATAGTGTTAGAGAATTTTTCTAGGTATGTTTTATTAGAAATTAATTATCACTTCTGTCTATAAATTTGATTTTATTGAATTTAGTTAAGAAGCAAAGTACTTTTCACTTTCCAAATGATTTTTAAAGTACTACATCAACACAAGAAACATCATATTTAAGAAAGTAAACCTTGTAAAGTAAAAGTCTATAGCAATACTTTGTCAGCAATATCAAATATGGCAAGGTGAATATCAAGCTTTGGGGAGAGGGTGTTGCGTCTATTTGTGACTGATGAAGAATCATGCTTCCTTTTTTTTCCCCCTGGGGCCAGACAAATGGGGAAAATGTGACCTGGCCTTCATTTTTCTCTTTTGTAAAACTGGCATTATTGTGGGTATGTACACCTTTTTGCCCTACTTGAAATAATTATTTCAATATCAATATTTCATTCAAAGTATATCAAGTATTTAATTCATACCGAGCAAATGGACAGACAGAAACCTGTGAGTAAATCACAAGTCTAAGAATTAGTTAACAAAACCTCATTTTGTGCTATTATACTTTGGTTTATAATCAACACAATAATCAACTTTTTTATCACAACAAAGGTATAGTAATTAAGGTTGTAAACAAGGCGATATTCTGTGCATATTTCATAAGGCAGTGGGAAAAAAGTAATCTTATAAATACAATGTAGTGTATGTTTATTCTATTCACTGTGTCTGGGATTTTTTAGTTACTGATCAGTGAATATTTCCTAATTTTTTCACTAAGGACTTGGAGAACCTAAACAAACCTTTAGGATGCAAGTGTACTCAAACATGCACATACACATGTACACACAAAACAATTGCAAGAGTCATATATCTTGTTATAAATCAGAAAAAAACCCCTCTAAAAAGTAGTTTCTACCCACTACTGAAAGCAAATATTCACATTGTTGTTCAGATCTGATAGCATTTAAAGTGACTGGTTACTAAAGTATTTAATAGAAATGTTCAAGTGCAATCCTTGGGAGATGTAAGCACATGCTAAGGGTGAGATGCTGTTCTTCTACACATGGAATATATTGCATCGGGTAGATATATTTCAAAAGAGAAAGAAGCTGCATTTAAAGAATTCAAGTAGTCTTAGTGAGCTTTCCCATTTTTTCTATTTATCAAATAAAAGGCATTTCTCCCCACATCCACACGAAAAAAAAAATACATATTTTTGATCTCAAAATTGTGGAAAAGCTATTTTTGGTCAATGGAACTTGGGACTTCACATCACAATGCGTTAAAAGAATAAAACTGCAACCCCCTCGACATATTGGTCTGCTTATCTTTCTTTTGTGAGGTATCCTATGCTCTCCATGTTAGTGTGTCAAACACAACCTAAGTTTAACATAGATTTTGTAAGGGACACCTGAAGAAACATTATGGTATTTCCTAATGTCTACTGAACCAGAAAAGACAGCTAAATATACTTTAAAATTTTACTAACCTATGAATGGAAAAATAGCAAGCTGATAACTTATTTTACCATCAATATTTCTCACAAATCTGTCTGGCCAAGAAGCTGGAAGAATTCATTATCAGCTGAATATAGTCCTTAAAATCCAAACACACCTTTCTTTTTATCTGAGGGAGGATTGTCACTCATGAAATTTAAAATCGAATGAAAATACAATGAGAATTTTAGTCTTTTTTCCTAAATAGGTGAGGTCATTTCTCATATTTCTTAACTTGTAATTTACTGAAAAACCATCTTTTGGGACTTGGCCAAGTACAATTATGCCATGCATTTGATATTTGCTCATATTTAATATAATTAAGATACATTCAGTGGAAACAAAGACAGACCTAAAAGGCCTCAGAAACTGGGCCTGAAATAAATTACATGGTGAGGTCTATCCCCCCAGACTACCACCGCCTTTAGGAAGAGTACTGATTTTCTGATCCTCTCTAGTTTTCTGACTCTGCCAGCCCTTTATTCCCCAAAACCCATATTGTCCCATCAAAATGAAGTTCTACCCCACAAAAGTCATTAAAATGGTCAGAATAGTTAATTTGTAATTCAATATCATGCAAATATTAATATAATTTATTTTTGTATTGATGTATTATTAATAAATTATAATTTATTAATATTATTGAAAACTATTATGATGCGTGTCAATCTTTCCTGATACAGGCTTTATCTATACTCTTCATGAAGGAGCATTTAAACTCCACAGCTGCCATATAAAGATTAATAACAGCAATACATCTATGGCACAATAAGAGTGTCTCATTATTTGGTTCTGTGAGATTCTTCATACTGAAAAAACATTATAAATAGTTCAGAAGAGTAATTTTGATCTATTTAGGAAGAGATACGTTAACAAATACATCTTTAAAAAAACCGCTTGTCCTACAATGGTGGTGTTAAGTCTGATGATTTTTTTATAATAAAAGAGATAATTTCTTTACCTCTTTCTGAAGACAGATTCATTCAAAAATCCAGGAAAACTCTTTTTTTTTTCTTTTTTTTTTTTTTTTTTTTTTAATTTTAGCAATAAAAGTGAAGGGAAAAAAAAAAGAGAAAATTCAGTAGTTAATCATTATCTTACTGAGGTTTGGGGAACTAATGTGTTTTACTTATATAATATACTTTATATTAATAAATTTGAGACAAATAAAGAAGGAAAGATCGATGTTAGCTGTATCCCAGTCAATCTTGAAAATGATACCCTTAGCTGCTGAGTAAATCCAGTATGGTGGTTCTCCTATTTCTTCTTGAAGACTCTCAGGTACTTGCTCCAGAAAACTTGAACATCACATCCCATGTATCAGCACCTCACTGGCCTCACCAACTGCCTTGGGTAGTTCCATGATAATTCACAGATTCATATAATATCTTTCTCATCCAAAATATCTAGTTGTGTGTGTCTCCGTGACACTTCCTGCTGACGTTAGCCTGGGAGTTAGCCCACTGGAGGACCAGCTGTCCTTGCCTGGTACAATTCACAGACCTGCTAGCAGGTGGCGTTAGCAGCAGGGAATGATCAGGGGACCAAAACCCAGCAAGTGTAAATACCAGTTCTGCTGTTCACTTGAGTAGCAGCAGGACTGGACTTACTGCTTTTATGACTTTCCTCCTCCATCCTTCCTGGGTCTGGAAGCTCAAGTTAATTTCAAAGCTCAAGATCCACCTTTCTAGATTTCTAGATTCATTCCTGATTGACAGCAAGGAGACTACCTTATGCTTTTATTTCTAACCTTTTTTTTAGAAAATCTGTGGATCTCTTTTAAAATTGTTTCCAAATTCTGGTGTGCCATTATCTAGGTCATAGGTGATCAGTTAATGTTTGAAGGTTTTCCATACTCCATCAGTTACCACGGAGTGCGAACTATATAATTTCAGGGACCTTCTTCAACAGTTACTATTTGCTGTAGGAAAGAAGCGGGGTTTGGTACTTCAGGCTCTAGTTTGATATTCCAGTAGCCCCAGTTACCTATTAAATCCTCTCTTCAAATGATGTTACATCTCAATTTCATAGAGACAGCAGCTGCATTTTAGAAACTCCTTCATGAATAAAGCCTTATACTGTGGTTTTAAAGTTTTGTAAGACTGTAGTTTACATGTTTGTCACTTAGCTGGTTGTGTTTTCCCAATAATCTCTCTGTAGCGGCAAAATCCAAATTAAATAAATTAAATAGCTAAGATCCTTAGCTTTCTGCAGAATTAAGGTACTTACAATATCCCAACATAAACATCAGTTGCTCACCTTCTTCCTATCCAGTTGGCTATATTGAAAGGATCAGTGAATAAATTTTTAAAAAAGTTTATTTAGCTACAACATTGTGAATTCAATAATACTTGCTCACCCATTTACTTGCTAAGAAAACTCTATTTTAGGTGGCAAATGCTGATTAACTTGCTTTATATTGATACATAAAGAAGAACATAATTAATATTGATATTATAATAAATGATTAATCAGCTTAAATTATGAAATTCTGGAAAAACTAAAAAGAAGCAATCTGATAAAAAATGTTAATTTGGCCTGTTCAACTAGTCAGCTAACTACACGATTAAGAGAAAGCTGCAAGACACTCTACAAAGAGCATGCAGTACAAATCTCAAGTAAACAGAAGACAGCTTAAAAATGCCGAGTTTCAAAGGGTGAAAGCAGACATAGTAGTACTATGTATGTATGTATGAATAACTTAAAGAGCTAAAAATAATAGGTATAATTCTTAAGTTCATGTACTAGAAAGGCAAGGACAGGGTTAGAACTGCTACCAGAGATAGTATTTCACAATCACACTTCTTTTCTTTAGTTTTGTATTACAAAACATCTTAAAAATTTCAGATGATAACATCTGGGGTTTTTTTTTAAATTTTTAAATTCTTTTCTTTTACAGTGTACTGACCGCCTGAGAAAAACAGATCAGTACAATGAAAACTGTTGTTTTTTCAGAAATTTGTGCCTTGTTTCCTTTTAGATGTTGGATTGTGTGTAGGAAATTTTGACAATGAGTCTTTTTTGGCATACATATTTTTATTAATTCAATATTTAACTATGCTAATTTGTATGAACAAAAAACCCCAAGCAAACATCAGAAAATTCCATTACTGCACTTACTCACCCCTCTAGTCCTGTGTCAAATATATAGATGCAAATGCTCATACCTACCTCTTACATCTCTGCTTGATGTAAGTTTTTGCAGATTCCTTTTCCAGTCTTGTGCCAATCTTACAGGCCAGAAAAATTCTGTTTTCCCTGGCCATCTCACAAGCCTGCAGAACCTTTCTTGCTTCTTCAAAATTAATGTTATGAAGGAGATAATATTGTTTAGAGTTAAGAGGCAGAGAGTAAGAGAGATTTTCTACTTTCTAGCAAAGGTCTTTACAGCATTTTAGTCAAAAAGCACTAAACAACTTGAGGAACTGATTTTGGTAAAACTTTCTTCCAGGTAAGAGGAAGATTACAGACAGCTACTGAGTACTGTACATGTAACACAACTCACCCTCAAACGGGATCAAAATTCTTGTAGGAATTGTGGTGATACCAGCTGCCTATAACCTTACTAGCTGTAATCATAAATGGGAGGTAGTTTACATCATCTCAGCAAAGTTGTTCATTTTACAGTGGATTGGATTCAGGACTCTCCCCTCCCCTTTGATTTAAGCAGTATGTTTCAAAACTACTTACATTAACATCTGATACTTCATGTTTTGAAGTGATGTTCAACCACAACAGTTTAAGCTATTAAAATGAAATGATGAACACATTTTTGTAAGAATGCATACATTCTGGAAGGCTTCTTGTGTCTTGCACTCCTGCATGCGCAACCTAAGCTGAATTTATCCTGCAACCAGAGAATGCCTTGCAGCTCCACAAAATTGCTCATTAATGAGACTAGATCAAAGTCAAAGCAAGGATCATGAACCACCAACTTGCCTTGCAGCCAATTTGCATTCTTCCTTCCCTCTTCATTTATCTCCCTTTTTTTTTTGCTTTCCAGCCTCCAGGCATTATATGAACATTAGGGAAAAGCATGTGCTCTCTTTTTTATGTGTACACAGCAAAAGATACATAAATACATTAACTGTGTTATAACTTCCCACTCTTCTCTACAATTTCAGTGCTTTGTGTAAAATATTTTATAAAAATTATAGTTTTTTACTTTTCTCAACAATAATGTTTTATTGTCTGGACTTTACTTCTTTAACAAAAAGTAATGAAATTCTTGATGAATAGAAACATACAGAGGATTTAGATATTAAAAGTCCATTAACAAATCTTAATAGCCCCAAACTATTAATAGCCAAAGTCTATGACTTTGATGAGGGTAAAAGAAAATTTCCAGGTTTCCCAAGAGAAAAGAGCAGTGAGAAATTCTGTTTTATTTTCAACTAAAATATCAAAATGCTGCAAACAAAGGATTACAACATTTTACCATCAATCCATTTTTCAGGCCTTTTTTGGGTAAAGACAATAAAAGCTGGATAAGATACTCAAAACTTCTTCCCTGTAACATTATCAGACCATGGACTTATTCTAAGGTTACAAAGTCAGCAAAGTTAATAATGCTTCACAAGCAGCAACAGCTCTTAGTTCTGTTCGGAAAATACCCTCAAGTGCACAGCAAAAGAGAACATGCTCAGGAGCTAGTCACGGTCTAGAAGTAAAAAGAGATGTTGTTAGGAAAGGTACAGTAAACTCAGCTGTGTTGCCCTTTTCACCCATGTGTATAATTTTTCAGATCCGTTTTTGTTCCCAAGCACTCCAAATGTTTTTGGTTTTGTTTTTTTTTTCCTCTAAAACAGACAACATTGCCCTCCTTCTGCTAGGAGCATTACACTTACAAACATTACACTATACCCATAAAGTCAAATGTGCACGTGAAGAACTGGTAAGAAAAAAGACAGTTTCAGTTGTAAGATACTAAGGACTATTATAAATAATGGTAAGACAAAATTTTTGAAGTAAAATTCCTCTGCATAAGAAAAAAAAAATCACTCTTCACTAATTAGCTGTTTAATGCTGTCAGCTGAGAGGCCAAGGTAAAGAAGAAGAGAACTATCCTCTCAAACCAGGTGCTACCTCCAGGGCACGACAGAAACATGTTGGCAGAAGAGTGAGGAAACTTGTCCTAGTGCTCCTGGGCTATGCCTAGGGATGTATTTTTTTCATGTGCAATAAATTTACTAAAAATGGCATAAGAAGAAAAAAAATGATGAAACATCTTGACAGTTTCTTTTAAAGTTTGTCAAAGATTTATTAAATTATTGGAAGTGCAGCAAGCCTGTCAAGGTGTGGATGGCTGTGTGCCTGAAAATCTTTATATGCTGTCCATTACAGCTAATCCAGCCCCAGGCTGGATTAATTTGTATGATGTTAAAAAAAACCCTTCCAGCAACCCAAAGGTGTCAAAGTAGGCTAGAGCACACAGAATGCTTGAGAATACAGCTATCACCACTGCACTGACTAATACAACCAGGTGTCCACTCTCTCAATCCATTACAAGCTTTTTCTACAATATCAAGGCTGAGTATACAATGTCAAGGAGACCTGACCTCCTCTGCAGATGCAGAGGAAGACAATTTAAAGGGTTAAATTTATGGTGAAGGAGACTTCCCCAGATTTTACACAGGGCAAAGAGCAACCTAGGACTTGTACACCCATAACTGTTGACAGGTGAGCTAGAAAAGACCTCCACTTGTTTCAGTGATGAAGAGCGACATCTTATTTATGTTCAAAATAGGGTAAAATTATTAGTCACTCTTACATTTAAGGCTATGGCTCAATTTTCTTTTCAGATCCCAAAGACTATCAAGAGGCAAATTACTTTTTTCAACAGTAATGTACCAGAATTATATGCCATATTAAAACACTTGCCTAAGCATCTTAAAAGTGCCATAGGTAAAAAAATTTGGGAGGTTTGAGTTTTTAAACTATCTTAAGAAGTCTGTGGAGTTGGGCCATGAACTTGCAATCTAGAGGAGGATGTCAGTGGGAGCAAACAACATATTTCGCCTGTCACATATGGATGCACAGTAAAAAGGAGTGAAATCACCTAACAACAAAATATAAACAAAAGTTAATATTTTTAAGTAGGATAACCTAAGATTCTGTTGGTTTGGGGGTTTTTTTGTGTGTGTCTCAGCACTTAGGACTGTAAATGGAGAACATCAACACTTTAAGGCTCATACTACTACTAATAACAACAACAGATTTTCAGCATATTGTGTATGATTCAGGAAATAAAATAGGCTTGCTAAACTACTTTTCTTCTTTCTAATTACTGGAAGGCCTACTGCCGTTGTAGCAGCCCATCCCAATCTGACCACATTTATAATTAAAATTTGATGCACAAGTCCATATATTCATTTAATTATCTTCTACACCAGTGAATTACTTCATAGCCATAGGGCAACGTGCTGCAACCCTGCACTACTAGAACTGACAGCTATTTAGAATGATGAGTATTTTCCCCAACCCTTACATATTCTGAATGTCCAAGGTGTTCACTTAAGTGTAACTCAATGATTAGAAGTTGTACTTTAGACACAAGGCCATACTTTTCATGTCCTGGGTCTATGTCACATTTTAAAGAGAAGACACAAAATGTGATATATTTGTAATGGTTTACCTTCACAGGTAAGGTTATGCAGAGGCTTGATCTTGGTCAGTAGCTAAACCCCCACCCAGTCACTCATTCCTACACTCACAGAAAGTTGGGGAAAGAGTCAGAAGGGTAAAGGAAAGAGAAACTCATTGTTCAAGATAAAGTGGAATACATAAAGGAAAAACAAGACAAAAATCACCAAGACAATCACCCACCAACTCACAGCACCAGATTACTCCCCACTTCATTTTTATTGCTGAGAATAACATCACATGGTACAGGGTATCTCTTTGGTCAGTTGGGTCAACCACTGGTTCAGTTGCAAATTTGAAACAGCATCATGCAAACTGCTCCTTCCCAAGCAGAATCAATACAGAGTTCCAGCAAAAGTTTCTTATTATGGACTCCTAACAAACACGCATTGCCTGATCCTAAAGGAGGATTCACAGTGTTGATTTAAGTGCTAGAGGGACCTCTGCAATAAATAGGGGATAGAGAACTTCATAGTCTGCAGTTTATAATATGAGATGTCCAAACAAGCTTGTAAAAGGTACCAAATAAATAGATGATTCTTGATGCCTGTTTGAACCAAAATACAATTTTTTTTCCTATAAGCAGCTATTTCTCCTTAGCCTTTTAAAAACAGATGAGAGTGTGGTTGTGATATCTATCTTTAGAATACCAGTAAGGAATTACACCCTCCTTGGTCTAGGAATGAGAGGAAGAGAGTCACTGAATAATATTAGGCCAAAGTTGCCAAGTTAGTGGGGATGAGAAATGTAAACAATCCAGAGAAAAGGCACATTAACTATAATGCTGGCTTTGTATGTTGTTCTCATGAAGTTAGGCACTTCAATTCCATGTTAACAGCTGCTCAGAGGACTTTGGTTACTCTGCTCTATGGCTTGGCCTTCCTTCTTGTTAATTTTTTTTCTAAATTTTTATATATATATATATATATATATATACATATATATATATACATATATATATATATATATATATATATATATATATATATATATATACATAACATTTTTCCTTACCCATTGTAGTGTTACACAAAGAAACAGCTTAGAGTATGCTGAATTGAAAGTCTGTCAAGGTAGGTACAATAAAAATATAACTGAGGAGATACACATGCAAAAAGATGCAAGTATTGTGGAGGGGAGGGTGAAAATGGAAGCTGAGTCGAGGACAGAGGAACAACCATTCCACAAGTTTTGGGAAAGAGAGTTAAAAGCAGAATTAGGCTGTGACTAATAACCATGTGTCTATCTCAGTACATATTTTGTCCTTTTATTCACTACTTGCCCCTACAGGTCCATTATTCCAGAAAATTGCTCATACTTTCTAACAGTATAAGCAACACTTAAATTGATTGTGAGTAATCAAACTTGTCAAGACTTTTTCACTGATTGTATGTACTACAGATCATTTACAGAACAAACATCAGTTGAAGATGGTAGGGCTTGAATATTACTTGAGGGGATAATCTACATGTCCCAAAACAAACAATGAAACCCAAAATCGACACAGAATATATTTTGTTAATTTTATCAAACTAGGAGAAAACATAATCAAGATGAAAATAAAGTTGCTTATAAACACAATTATTTACACTTTGGGACTAGTCTTCTAACTCTGTTCTATGCACACATTTGAAAACAAGAGCACTATGCAGAGGTATCTTGGAGAGCCAGGCTTCTTGATCCATTGTCCAATAAACTGGAGTCCAGGTTATTAGGTCTACCAAAAATAAGATGGCACAATGACTTTCTATAAAGAGAAAAAAAGTGCTTGTAATAAAGAAAGGAGGAGGAAGAACTGCTCATGCTAAAGCATAAGAATGAGGATTACAGAAAAACATAGATTGTTGTAAACCAAAAGAGGAGTAAATTTCTTCTGGAATTTAATGTCTACCAGTAACCACTGGCAAAATCACAACCAGTGAGACTTAGAATGTGGTGCTTTTAAGATGACCTTGGTGCCAAGCAAAGTTATAGAACAGATCACCTTGAGTTTGATTACACAAGACATACAGGACAACCAAGAGATGAGATCCAACCAGCCCAGGTTCAGGAAAGACAGCTCCTGACTGACTTGATCTCCCTTTATGAGCAGGTGACCCACCTGGTGGATGAGGGACAGGCTGTGGATGTATCTACCTGGACTTTAGCAAAGACTTCAACTCCATCTCCCACAGCATTCCTGGAAAAGCTGGCAGCCCACGATTTGGACAGGTAGGACCTTTGCTGGGTTAGGAACTGGCTGGGTTAGGAACAGGCCCAGAGAGTGGTGGGGAATGGTGCTGCATCCAGTTGTCATCCAGACACTGGTGGTGTCCCCCAGGGATCAATGTTGGATGCAGTCCTGCTTAATATCTTTACTGATGATGTGGATGAGGGATTGAATCCACCATTAACATTTGCAGATGACACTAAGTTGGGTCAGAGTGTCAATTTGCTGAAGGCCCTGCAGAGGCACTTGAACAGATGTATAGATGGGCGGAGACCAATAGCATGGGGTTCAACCAAATACCAGGTCCTACACTTTGGCCATAAAACCCCCCTGGTTTTCCCCTCCAGGCTGGGGAAACAGTGGCTGCAAAGTGGCTGAGGGGGAAAAGACCTGGGGGTTTCTGGTCAACAGTGGCTGAACATGAGCCAGAAGTGTGCCCAAGGAATTCTGGCCTGTATCAGGACTATTGTGGCTGGAAGGGCTGGGTAGGGGATTCTCCTGTACTTGACACTGGTGAGGCCACACCTCAAATGCTGTGTCCAGTTCTGGACCCATCAATTCAGGAAGGACATGGAGGTCCTGAGAAAGATCAACAGAAGGGCAATGAAGCTGGTGAAGGGTCTGGAACACAAGTCCTGTGAGACATAGTTGAGGGAGCTAGGGATATTTAACCTGGAGAAAAGGAGGCTCAGGGGAGACCTTATCACTGCTTACAACTCCTGAAAGGAGGGGGTAGCCAGGTGGGGGTCAGGCTCTTCTCCCAGGAAACCAGGGACAGGATGAAAGGACATAATCTTAAACTGCACCAGGAGAGCTTTAGGTTGGACATTAAAAAATGTCTTCACAAGAGTGATTAGACATGGCAATGGGCTGCCCAGGGGGTTGGTGGAGTCACCATCCATGGAGGTGCTTAAGGAAAGACTGGACTTGGCACTAAGTACCATGGTCTAGTTAACATGGCAGTGTTCAGCCATAGGTTAGACTTGATGTGATCAGAGGTTTTATCCAACCTAATTCATTATGTGATTCTGTGACATAAGTACGTAAAAATGACATGTCTACTCAACTTAGTTTTTCTATGTGTGAATGTCCTTAACTAAAAATGTTTATCTTTACAGCCCTCCATTTGATTTTGACTGTCTATCCAAACCAAAGACTGACTTTAAAAAACACAGCAGTCTGCTTAATCTTTACTCACACCCATAATGCTAGTACAGAGCAGAGGACAGAGAGGAAGAGAGAGGGGAAGTTATATAAAACGAGATAATCTCAACAATCAAAGCACCAGGGAATTTTTTACTGCGACAACTGAAAAAAAGGTAGAAAAACTGCATCCAAAAGCAATGTCTTGTAGCCAGAGGTGACAGAAGTAATATCAATTGACTCAGACTTGACAATTTAGTGCAGTGGTAACTCTCCTCTAAACTTAACTGCCTTTGTACATTTCTCATTGCAATCCTATTCTTCTGTTCTGTTATAGAAGCTGCACGTGCACTGGTATGTCTCTTTCTCTTTAGTTTCTTTTAGGGTTATGACTAGTGTGTGATGTATTTTTCTCACTGTTCCCCTTGTAATGTTCCCTGTTTGCCACCAATCCGTAGTGCAAACAAGATGTGACATTGGCAATGCAGCCATGTTTAAATTGAAATATCATTGGAAGGACAACGCATTTCAGCCCCCTGCCTCACAGTACTGACAAGTTACGCATGCAATAGTCATTGTTTACTATATTCATACGAATGGTTGAATGGGGATGGTATTTAATAAAAGCCTTTACAGCTGATAATCAGGTGATGAATCACAGTCATGGCCTCCGAAAAATACTGTAAAATACAGCTGCATTTGTCAAAAAGTACGTAAGCGCATTTCTGTCTTGTTTAATAGGTAAATACAATGTCTACAAGCTTCTTCTCATTCTACTTTAACTTTCTGTAGAGAATAAATGTTCATGTGAATTAAAAAAAAAAAAAAAAGGAAAAAAACTAGATAAGAGCAGCACAAGTTTGAGCTTTCTGTACATCACAAGAAGGAGAGGAAATTTGGTTGCAATAGTATAAGTAAGAATTCCATCAGTGTGTTAGGAGAAATTCCACATCAGAACTACTCCACACTCCAGACTGATGTATATAGAATCAAGTAAGGCTAGAAAACCAAGTATTAACAGAGAATGAAAACATGGGATGTTGCAGTAGAGTCAGACACCACAGCTCTTACAAGAAGAAGATCAAGAAGGCCTGATGAATATAAATGAATGGCTATCATGGCCCACTCCAACCAATTCTATTTGGTTCAAAAGAATATGACTTGCCTGTACTTCCATGCTCCCACACTTAGGGTAGTTCTGGTACTGTCCTTATAAAAATAAGTTAGGATAGAGAATGAAAAAACCTTTCATTTCCCTTTCTCCACAAAGGAACAAATATTATTATTGCTCTACATAATCCCTCCCAAAAATCCAATACCAGAAACACACCAACACCTCCCACACACAGAACGTTTTAATACATAAATATACTGAAATGGAAGTTAATATTCTGGAGAACTGAGACCAAGAGTAACGTGGTCAACTGTGGCCATCCAGGACTTTCTCATGATTCTTCTACCTAACTCCAGACAGGTGCTTCTGCTTTTCTTCATAACCCTTGAACTCCACCATTCTTATTTTCCCCCTTCCCAAAAAAAAAAACAAAAAAACAAAAAAACAAAAAAAACCAAACAAACAAAAAAAAAAAACAACCCACACCAAAAAAAAAAAAAAAAAAAACCACAAAAAAAAAAAAATCTACTCTAAATTGCAAACAAAAGCTGCAGACATCACAATAACATAGTCCTTCAGATACTTAGGTAATGTACCAAGTTCTTTTCCTTTTCCAAAAAGAAGGTGAGAGATAATGTTGGGGTAATCCGGAGACAATATCATCTATAAAATATATAATTTTGGGGTAAGACAAAATGAGAGAAAAAAGGCTAAGTGAAACACAAGTCAGTGTAAGTAATGCAGACAATAATAAGAAATCTTTGAGGTACTCTAAACAATTTTAATCAAATTTTGGGAGTAGAAATACCTGTGTTCTTCATTATTTTATCCTAAAAATTTATGGACTCCCTTTAGCAAAAGGGGCTGGATAGCATTTGTGGAACCTTACAATAGCGTCTCATGGGCAAAAAACAATTGTAGGTAAATATTTTTTGACAAATGTTGTCTAATCTGTACTTTAACAGGTCCAGCAATGAAAGTTCTGTAGCCCCTCCAAGCAGTCTCTTTCAACATTTGCTTTCACTACCTGTTTTTCCCTTCAAATCTCCAACTTCCATTTTTTTATTACTGTTTAATACCTTACTTCCCTTATGATAGATGAATATGAGGAATAATTTCTTTCTGCTTTACTGTTATTTAAATACAGCTGAAGGTGGCCCCGTAAAAGAGTCTCTGTTTCTCAGCCTGAGGAACAACAGTTCCTCCTGCCATCTCTAGGAGAAGATATTATTCTTATGTCTTTCTTGATTCAGCAGTCTAAATTCTACCCAAGTAATTCACATCTCACTTGGAACAACTCATGGGTCAGTTACACTCAAACTGCTAAGCTAGGCATAGCTGTAGAGTAACACACACATGAATCTATAACCTCTTTTTAATTTACATTTCTGGAATATTAGAGTGCCACTACTGCACACAGTATACTTCTCCCTCAGTCTTCAGAATTTGAGCAATATATCAGTACAGCAATCATTTGAAATACTTCAGAAATCAGACAGAATCTGGACTCCTCCCTAATGGTGGAGGAATTTATAAGGAACCAGCAGACCTCTGGAAATGATCTCCTGAGGAGTTTGAGTGTTACAGCAAGGATTTAAGTATATAAGAATAATATTATTAAATTATATGATTCTACGTGGGACAGAGTATTAGTGACATTGGATGAAATGAGAGAAACTAGAACAACAATATCTAGTAGCAACAAGAAACTACACATTGAAGTTCATTACTTTAGTATGGTGGTGTGTATTCTTCCATCAGCTCCAATTTCTAATACGCATCTTCAAATTCTTTTTTTAACTTTCCTTTGAAATTCTTACCTTTTTAAGTGTTCCTTCTATGCTTGTTTGGTTTTAAGATGCTATTGAGTTTTTGTATCAATACTTTGTATCTCCCTGAAGAAACTCACAAATTATATATATGTCCAAGGTAAAAATTTTGGAATTACCTTGTGCCTACTCCCTTAAGAATTAACATAGCTTTGAAAAAAAGGTCTGAGCAGGTCCTTCTTCCTTTTGCTCCCTACAGTTTCAAGAAAAAGGAATTAAAGTTTTCTATATCGTATTAACTATGGCTTCACTCATGATGTCTGGATATTTTTATGCTTTTAATAGCTGTCTGGATTTGCACAGATAAGCTAAGTCTTCCTCTCTTTAGGCTCTGAAACAATACCTGGTCCTGTTACATTTTCTTTCAGAATCAGTTCTTACACTGACTACTTGTACTTTCAGGGTTTCTTGTTCATGGTCTTATGTGGTAGGTGGGGAAAGAGAACAGAAGAGAGAAATAATGAGTTTTACTTATCATCTTCATTAACGTCTTTTGCTCTTGTATAATCTTCTTTTTATATATATATATCTTAATTGCAAAACCATTCTGATTTCCTGAAATCTACTATGATCATCAGTAGACATTCCCAAATACCACTTCATTTATTGGTGTCCTTTCTTTTTTAAGATACCATGTTATCTGCAAGTTTAATTTCTTCAGTCAGAATATTTATCAGTTGGACTTGATGGCCTAAAAGATCATTTCCAAGCTAAACAATTTCGTTATTCCATAATTTTATGCTTTCCAGGATTTTTTAGCCATTTTATGAACTCATATATTTATAGTCACTGACTTATTCAGGTATTTGAGGATAAATTATTTTCGATTCAAGCAACAGGACCATTTTCAGTAGAAGTCAAGAGTAATTATGTTCTCCACACTTTCCCAAAGAAAAACTCTTGCACTCATATCTTCATTATCAATTCTGTTCTTTCATGTTACCGTAATAGAGACTAACAAGACAAGCAAAACAACTCTCAAAGGCCTGAAGAACTGATTTTCCAGAGGCAAGAAATCCATTCCACAGCTGCTCCCAGGCAGACAAAGCAGATGCATGTCTATGAAATAAGGAGTTAGCACCATTGGATGTAAAGATTTCTCATCCTGAATTTTCAGGCTGACTTGAGCAGAGCAAAGGGTACTTCTGAAGTTGAAGAGGAGTTTAGATTTGTTCTTTCCTTGGCCCTTATACTCAAGCTGCAAACAAACCAGTCTTGACTATTATACTTTAGATACTAACAAGAGGATTGAAATTTGTGAAATATGCACTGATCTCTTGTGCACTGGACTAAAAGAACTGATCATTGCCTCAGCCGTGTGATAATCCTAATGACTGGACTTTTTATTAGGACAAGCAATTTCTTGTTGTTGATTTTGTTTGGAAGGAAGAACTACCAAATAAATTCATAATACTATATTTTGATAGCAAATAGGGACAACTGAGACCAGGGTTTGATAAGTTAAACAATTCCCAGCTTCAACATCTATTATAAACACTGATAAGAAACGTTATGGTATTATCATACGCTCATTGACCTCTCTCTATTCAAGCTGTTGTTGAAAACTTATCTGATATAAGAGAGAACAATGAAGAAGTGTTTTAATAAAATTGAGCTTTATCATCCAACTGCTTGGCCTGAGCAAGGCACATGTCTGAGAAGATATAAATGGTACTGAACTATCAATTCCAACTCCAATATTCACATAAAGATTCATCTAAGAGACTGAATCCTTCTCTGAGTTCACAGAAGTCTGTGGGACTTTGCAGAAACAGGTGAAATCTGCCTAAGCAAGTGGTCCTACTGGATTACAAATAATTTTTCAGTAGCAAGTGTACAGTCCAACTCTACCACATCAGCTACTTCCAAAATTGTTGCAATGAAAAATGTGTCCATTCAAGGCCTGTCACCTATTGCTGTTTTAGAAGATTATAGTGGAAAGCAAGAGTTCACACAATCATCTATTTATGGGTTTCACTGGTAATCTCATTGACTCTGAGGGATCTTGGAGTGCAAAAAGCCTCTACATAAATAAACTAGCTGCATTTTTACTTGACTTTCTAACATAATATCATAAATATTTTTACATAAGCATGTTTTATGAAACTACTTTGATATTACTCTTTTGTAGCCTTGTTGGTCTTTACAGAACCATCCCCAAAAGGTATATTTAAGAGTATTTAGGAATATCTGTAATATTAGAACTATAGAAACCGTTCTTTTAGTTTTTAATTCTCCTGTAACCTGCCATTGATACACAAGGTTTTTTAATTTCACAATTGTCCAATGAGAAACGCAACCAGATTTTTATAATCATTAACATGAATGTTCTTTCATAGGGTCATGGACTTGATTTGATATTGTGATTACATCATCTCTAGGATTCCCAATAGGATGTGTGGAGGTAAGTGATTTCTTGAATTTTTGCATTAATATACATGGTCCCTTGTCTGCAGACTGTTGTTTCATTTCTTTTCCTGATGGAATATAACAGCATATAAAATCTGAGGCCAAACAATGAAATAGCAGTCTAAAAGGTTAAGGACCTTTTGATCAGTGTATTAGAGACTTGTTCACAGATGAACCGTTGGGCTTCCAAAGTTTTATGTTAAAAGTTAATATGCTTAAGATAATCAATCTCAGCTGCACTAGACCTTCAGTAATTTTGTTTCTATCATCAAACAAGCCTTATGGGGTTGAATATAGTGGTAGTTCATAATGAAGCACTTCATATAGAAGCAGCTGTCTCCTCACCTGTTTCCCAGCTCATCTAGAGGCCTGGAGAAATTCTTCAATTTAGCAAGCAAACTTAAGTCATTATTAGAAATGACAGGGAAACCTGATGAAATTGTACTTTCAATTGGAAAACAAAATTGCAATCAGACCAACATGATTTCCTCATGGTCTGACCATGCTAATGCCAAGTCGAGACATGGGCAAATGTATTTAAAAGTCATAATGGAGTATTACCATGCAATCTCTTTTTACTGGCCCTTATTAATATAAAACTTCAATTTGCATGTAAATGCGGTCAACTTTCATATCATCAAAATACATGAGGCCTGGGAAAATAATGAATTGAAGTTTGATGCGGCAATTATGGACGTTTATAAAGAATTTTAAAGAGGTCATTCTAGCCTTGGCTGAGAAAATGAGGAAATCAACAGGGAATATTGTCAATATAGCAACAGTGGGAGTTGGAGTCAGTCCCAGGTGTTAGGAGGCCAGATGATGATTAATAGAGAGGGAGTATGAAGCCTTTCACCCAGAAGGACTGGGCTGGACCTGAGGCTCAATAACAGAAATCTCATGAAAAGGTTCTTGCTGGGTTCCCACTTTAGCTGCCTCAAAATGTGTTCCAGAGGGAATAAAGTAGCAAGTGTTTATGAGAGAGAGCAGCGCTGAAGGTTTAATTGGGCTCTACATCCTTTCAGCTCCCTTCAGTAGTTGATATGCAGTTTAACCTTTTTTTCCCCCACCTCAGATACTTCAGTGCCACTGGGATTTTAATAAGGCACTAACTTGATAGCTTGGAAAAACACTGACTTTGCTGCTACATTGAGTTAAACTGCTTTATTGTGTCCTAATGACCATTTTAAAATCTCTTATTTCTAAACAAAGAAAAAAAAAACCCTTTAAAACCCTTTAATATTGCTTGAACATTTTTTAAAATCTAGAAACTGGTGCATGGGGGGTTTCTTTCCTTTTCTGTTCACTGAAAAATTTCAGATGGGGAAGAAACTTAAATGAGTGAAAAAATCAATGCCAAAATGCAAACAGAGCTACACAGTTGTACTTCTTGAAAACAATATCCCAATTTTATAAGGCAAAAGCCTTCTAAAGAGTGAAGACAGCCCTGTGGCATCTGATGAGAGGGGATCGAAACAGGGAAGAACTGGTTTTTAGTAGATAATGCACCAGTGATTGGAATCCCATCACCACATAACATTGTGTGTTTTGGTAATTGCTTAGACCAATCTGAACTTAATTAAACATTTCCACAGAGCTGACTTTCCAAACCAGTAGTTTCTTATGCACACCCAGCAAAGGTGTCACCAATTACATACAGAACTGAAAACCATGAAGGGCCAGGCCCCAGGTTCCTCTTACTGTCTTAGACTGGCACATTTTCGATGGTGATGGCCAACTGATTTCAGCATGCTATGGCTTAGTTTTCCCATCTATAAATAGTAATCTATAGTGTTCTTATTTTCACAGGATTGGGAAAGAAGCTTGATTTATTAAGTGCTTTGGGATCTTAAAGTGGAAAGTGATAAAAGTGGATTTTTTTTTTTTTTTTTAACATTGTCATGTAAAGCAAGCCATAGATCTGGTAAAATCTTTCTTCTGCACAAATAAAATCAAGGTCACTGGCAAGGATCATAGAAAAGTAAATGATGGAATAAAGATCAATTCATCTACAGAACAAGATTAATTTTAGTTTTCCTTATTCCTCCTACTCCTGTTTTCTCCTTTTGTTCTCAAAACTTAATTTTCAGTTACGCTATTTCTAACATATCTCCAGATTAATTAAACATTTTAGGTTACATTATTTAAAGCAAGATAAGCAATGGCATTCAAGATTTCTTGGATGCTACAATACATTATGGAGAGAGAATAAGTTTCAATGAAGTTTAAGAGCTAAGTAAATAATCTGACCAGCACTTTTAAATCATATTATAAGAAGTCTTCTTTATTGTCACCTCTAGTTTTCATAAGAATGCATTTTTTGTTCTGTAGCTCAAGTAAACACTGGAAAATATTCACTGGCAGGCTGAAATACTCAGAGCAGAGCATCTCTTTCCCTATTACTTTACCAGGCTTATAGACAGACTATTTTCCCAGGGGATGGCATGGTAAATGAATGTTTATATTTCTGTAACCCTTGAGACTCCTTAGCCTAAACATTTGTAACTCTCAGTGATTTTGATGATGAGTGATAAAGGGACTGCTGTTATTAAGCAAAGAAGGTTAAAAATATTAGAGGCAACATTTATGGTCTGCTATAGAAGTCTGATTTCTTAACCATTTTCCTAATAAATTTACAGGATCTGATAAGTAATTGGAGGAAGTTATAATTTTTCAGTAGCCCTGAGAGCAAGACTAATGAAACAAATAAAATATCAAGAATGTAGGGAAGGTATTAGTTCTATTCTAAGCATTACATAAACTTCAGTAATTGGAATTTCTTTTACTGTACTGTAAAAGACGAGTATATTTATACATGATCAATCATTACTAATGCATTTGTATCAGCGTTATCTGGTATTTTATTCAATGTTTGACACCAAAAAAAAGTTAAGAACACTTAATTTTGGTGAATAAAGCAAGAGAAGTCTATTTGTAAAACAATTTTTAGGATCCTATTTTGTGGGGTAAGAAAAAAAAAAGAAAAACAAGCCCAGAAGTCTGAACCTTCATTAGGTGACTGATAAATTGGACTAGTGGACAGAACAAATTCAGAAAATCCTGGAAAATTTTCTTTTTCTTTAGCTGGCAAAATACTCTGCAATATAACAGAAATTAGGGGGGAAAAGAGAAGCCCCAATTTTCATAATTAAGTAACAGTATAGGAAAAAATACCAGATAGCACTATACTACATTTGGGGAATGTCTTATGCCAAAGGACTCATTGACAGATCACAGGTTTTGTAGATAAAAAGAGTCCAAGAATTTGAATTTATAGAATTTAGGATATACCACGTAGAGAATTATTTGAATCAAGCACAAGAAAGAATTGAGGAAGCAGTGTAATTTTGACACAAGTCTGTCAGAAAAAAAATGACACGAAGTCCATGGACTAGATTAACACAGAATACTCGTCACTGTTTCACCCCTCAAAGCTGCTCTTAATGATCCTCACTGAATTCTAAACTGTGTGCTACCAGAGAGATGTGCGTTGTTTTATCCCTGGCCTGAAAACGCTCAGTGTCACAGATACAATTTCCCAACATGATTCCATGACTGGTGAGCTTTGCCACCATTTCTCAGAGAGCATACCCCTGCTTTTAGCTGTAAATGTGTCACTAAGCACCATGAACACAAGAGCCTTGGTGACATAAGGAGCCATGAGGAAACACATGGAAAGAAGCTCAAATGGGAAGAAGAAGAGAGTTCTCATAATTATTGATCAGATTATTTATTCATTAATAAATTATATAGTCAATAGACAGAAACAGATCTAAATCCAGCTAGCAGAGACCAGAAATTTATGTATTAGTTTAATTATTCTTCTGGCATTTATAAAAGATCTCAATATAATTTGTCTGACTAGACCATGATTTGTTATTACAAATTTTCCTGGCTAACTATGATTCTTAGGAAGATTTGAAGACCGTCCATTCCCTCATTATCTTTAAATCACAAAAGACTTTAGGTGCCTGAACATCTGTCTGTCTATTCAGTCTGAAGTCCATCCAAGTACACAAAGAGAGTGCCTTCAGAACTTGAATACAATATAAAAGAAAAATTTCCTCTTTTGTAGAATAGTCTTGGGATTTATTTTGACCTGAGTGTCTTCGGAAGTTAGTTAGTACTTGCACCCTTTCCTGAGAATTGTACAACTGTGATTTAGAAAACAGAGGTTGAAAATATTAAAAAGGGCAAGAGCATTATTCTCTAGTAGGGACCTTCTTGTTTATTTCAAAAGCTAATAATTGTAATGCAGGTAGGTGGTCTCCTGTATTCCAGCAGCATAAAAACTCATAAATATCTCAGATATTTGGAGGTAATGTAAGTAGTCATATCATCAAAGTCCTAGGGATGGGCATGTGCATCCTGGAAGGATGACAAGATGAAGAAGGAAAGCACAAGTAAGTAATTTTCAGACACATCAATAGGTGAAATGGATGTCTTGGATCATATGCAGCTTATTTTAATCAATCATCCTGAGTGCAATCACAAGAAAGAAAAAAATTAAGGAAAAATGTTGTAAAGCACTGAAAGAAGGAATTTTTTAATAGTTAAAAAAAATCTGCAAGAAACAACAACAAAACAAAAAAGCCCCACTATATTTGTATAAAGATTACTAGACAAGACTCATCCTCAGCAGATTTCTGAACATAAAGCGCCTATAGTCTTATCCATTTAAAAATGTATTAATTATTCTATTCCTAATTCTCACAGTACTGCCTTTCATCTTCGTAGCTGATAAACACTCAAGACAAGAAATTTCCTTTGGATTCTATTTCACACTGATATTCTGCTTCTCAAACCAAACATTCACACAAAATATCATCTAAAACTCACGGCAAATGGAACTTCTTACCCAAACTCCCTTGAGAAAACCTGCTTTCTTTTTTCACCTCCTTTTCTCTACTCAACTAAGTTTTACTCCTTCAGACCACCTACTTAACTTGCCTTCAGGTTTCTTTCCTCCTCCATTTCATTTCACGTATCTTTTACTATGTCTCCACCTCACTATACATGCATTTTTCTTACTCTCTAGTTCATAACTTCTTTCATTTAAATATATGTTTCACATGTATTCTAGCCCCTTTTTCTTCCTAATCAAGCTTATTTCCCAGTCTAGCTTCTTTTCTTTCTCCAACACTCCTTTTTTTGTGCCTCAGAAGTTCTCTTTTGGTATCCCTCTTCTGTCCTTTTACCTCGCCATTCTCTTGTTTTTCTTTAACTGCCTCCAAATTCTTCCAGGTCATTTATTGAATCACCCAGTCTCAAGACCCATGAAATATGCCACATGATGTGCAGAAGCAGTTCTTGCTGCCTCCAAGTTTATACTTTTCTCAAAATACATGTATGCACTTTAAGATAAGTTCGATTTTTAAAAGAGAATCATTTATGCTGTGCTACTGTAGAGTAAGATAACAAAGTTATTAAAGAGATAAGACTGTCAATGTCCTTTTGAGACCCTAAATCCATATAGCACAATATTTTTTCTTCATCAGTGTTGAACAGAAGATGTTTGGAGAAAAGTCAAAGTAATACTTCCTGCTTTATCTTCTGTTAGGGGGACTATTCCACTATAGGCTTTGTGTTGGGTTCATTGGCTGAAGAAGTTTGTTTTAGCAGATTTATAAACTGACTCTTGATTCTATAGAGTCCATCTCTCTGTCATGCTACAGAAATCTTGTTTCAGGAACTAACAATAACAGAATCACCAAATTTGATCCTAGCTAAGGGGAGAAGCTATGTTGCCCTGCAAGGGCAGACAACTTTCCATCAGTACACAGATTCAGCTGGTTGTCAGCAACTGAGAACAGACTTCCCAGTGATGAAACAACAGGGGGTTTATACCTTTTATGTACCCAAAGGTCACAATTTATTCTGACCATAACACCTTTTAATCCTTAATTGGCTTTCCAGATTCATTGGACATGAGAGAGGAGGAGGGTGTTCTGGTAGGATGATCCAACATGTAGGTTCCCTCACCTTGGAACTCTGCTTCACATTCAGAGGCTGAAGCTTTTGTTTGCAGCCTTCAGTTCAATGCTACTGTGCAATCAATGGAGCATCAGGTGAGATCTCTTGCTCCTTACTCAGTTTTTGCTCTTTACTCAGCTTTTTCATCACTGATTTGGGTTACAGTGCATTTAGATCTCTGAAGCTTCCTAAAGATTGGGCTGCACTAGTTGCCCTTTTCAATGGCTGCTTGAAGCAGCTCTAGAAGTTTTCAGTGTAACAAATAATTTTCCAATGTCACTTTTGTACAAAGCAGATTGTTTCATTAAAAGTCTGTGTCACCAGGTTGGGGTTTTTTTTACAACAAAAGTTAATCCTTCTTCTATTTGGTGAAAAAGCTCAATCATTCCCAGACAGGCCTTTATACAAAGAGTAAGATCACAAAATGTTTTAGATTTCATAGCTATCATAAACTGATCCTTCCTTGAGTATGGACAAATATGCTATTGCATATACTTGAAATTTACCAATTTCAAGCTAGTGTATGCAAGATGCTTTTTTCTCTCTCCTCTCCCATTTTATCTGTGCCCATTAGTTGCATAGTTGAAAGCTTTTGAATCGTTATGCATAGAAAAGGAATCCAGTTTAAGAGATGTTATATGTTGGTGTAAAGGAAATAGTTGCAGCACAGATATTTGGTATAGGTAAGCTGAATATATAAATATATAAACTACATACATATTCTGACAAAATTTATGGCATACGTAAACTGCATGCATAGTCTAACAACAGAACAACATTTGTTCCAAAGGCCTTCAGTGTAAATAGAAGAAAATTACAGTATTACAATGGAAATTGAAAACAAAATAGCACTAACTATAACTAGCGGCATGAAAAGCAGTAACGACAGCACCTCATCTTTCTCAGCGCTGAAGTATATCGGGGTATAGGTAGCACAAGTGTACTTGTACATGTGTGTATAAGCAGCACAGGAGAGCAGAGATATGAAGCAGAATTATGATCTCTTTCCATCCTTTTTTTTCTCTGAAATTAAGATTAGCGTATGAATCCACAGGAAAAAAAACCAAATACTGGGGTTTTTTTGAAAGTGTTGTTTATTGCCTCATTGCTTCTATGATTTTTTTCCCCCAGATCCTGCTATATGTAACCACTAGTTCTAATTCCACCCTTATTTGTGGGACTTAATTCTGACTACAAAGACATTTGGACATTCTCTCTTTTTTCAGTCTTAGCTAGTAGCTCTGTCTCTCTAGAAGTAGAATGTAGATTTGCTGATGACTGTCATGATAATCTCATTACCATTACTATGTCTCATTGCTTTTACTATATTTATCAAGCTGTTGATTTGTGAATCATTGATTGTGATCACATACATTTTGAACCAGTATTGAAATCTCCATCTTTGAATTTCATTTTGCCTTGGAACTGGCCATTAACTCTTTTGTCTCCTTATCCTCTGGATGAGGAAGATTATGATGATTGTGTGTTTTTCACTGGTTTCAGAAAAAAAGAAAGAAACATCATCATCATCTGTGATAGTTTGTTTGACATTAAGCATTAATGGTATCTGGATTAATCTCCCATGGTTACTGCAAGAAACTAACCACAGAATGTTTGCATTCTTTAACATTTTTTTTTACTCCTTTTGCATGACATAATTCTTTACAAGACACAACTCTTTACAACACAGCCTCCCTTTCCTATATTTATTGCTTTTGGCCTAACAGTATGCATGCCGTCCCTAGTCAGCACAAAACTCAATTTTTCAATGCATCCCAATGAAAACCATGGGAATTCTCTAATAAGAAAAATTATTCTTCCTTCTACAGAGGGGAATACCTCTAGATGAAGTGGAAATTGTACTTGTCTTGACTGCCAGTCAATTCTATAGTGAGTTTTGGAATGGTCTTCTAAATTTTTGATAGTCCTGTTGCAATCTTGTTGTGATAGGCTAGAAAACAATAAGATATAATCTTAAACCTCATCCTAGTGCTTGGTACTATACTAGACAGCAACTACTAATTATAAAAGACAGGAAAAATAAGGATAACTGAAGATTTTTATTATAATAATGCAATTATCAGTCTGATGATGGAAATAACTGTGTAGTTGTTATTCCAGTTGGCACTGATCTTATGTCATACTTGGGTCAAACAGACAAACAAAGCAGACCAACACACACAAACACACACCCCCCCTCACTCCCCCCCCTCCCCCCCCCAAAAAAAAAAAAAGGAAAAAAGGAAAAAGAAACAAAACACACAAAATTTCCCTAACTGAAACAAACCCTCTCACACAGACCACTCACTTCAAGAAAGACATTGATGTGCTGGAGCACGTCCAAAGAAAGGGAATGGAGCTGGTGAAAGGTCTAGAGAGTAATTCACAGGAGAAGCACCTGAGAGAGCTAGGGTTGTTTAGCTGGGAGGAAGGGAAACTTGGGAGACCTTACCACTCCCTACATCTCTCCGAAAGGAGGACATAGTCATGTAGGGGTTGATCTCTTCCCCCAGGCAGCCAGTGACAGGGTAAGGGGAAATGGCCTTAAGCTGAACCTAAGGGAAGGTTCAGGTTGCTCATCATGAAGCCTTTCTTCATGGAAAGGGTTGTTGAGCATTGGAACGGGCTGCCCAGGGAAGCGATGGAGTCACTATCCCTGGAGGTGTTCAAGAAATGGTTGGATTTATTACTAAGGTTTAGTTGACATGGCAGTGTTAGGTCAAATGTTGGACTTAATGGACTTGGAGGTGTTTTACAACCTAAATGAATCTCTGATCTCTGACGTATGACGGAAAATTATCAGATTTTTTGTGATGCCACAAGGTACTGTATGACCAGTGAAAGGCTGGGAATCAACAAACAACAGTTACTGGACTGTAAAGGAGAGAACACAGGAGTGAACATTTTGAATGAGAGTATATTTGCTTCCAATCATTTTGTTTAGTCCCTTACCACAAGATGATAAAATTACAATTCTGCATTCTGACCGATGTGAAATCAGCAGAAGTAGCTACTCTACCAGGCAGTACTGCTCCCAAGAAGACTCTAAAGATGACAAGCAGGAACCAAGTATGTCATCCCTCAGCACAGTTTTCCTGATTCCTTGTGCAGTACTTCTGGATTTGATAGTACAAGTCACAGTCATATGGTGTCACTAGAAGATTCTGCAACACAACAAAAGTTGAAAACTTGATCACACTGATAAGTGAAGCACATATTAGTTGAGATTTGTATTGAACTCCATATAAAATAAATAAGACAAGGAGTTCTGTACTGATTGCATTATTCCTTTTCATATTTAATTCAACAAAACCCCTCTGTTTTAGAATCCACTTCTTACAGATATGTCAATGTCTTCAGAATTCAGAACTACTTTGTAACATAAACCAGAGGGTTGGTATAGATTTGAAGTAGTGTGCTGCCAAGTAGCAATGCCTTTGTGGATAAAATTGTTTTATTTTATTCTTTTGTGCCAACAAAAAAGACATCAAAATTATAAAAGTAATTTTATTATAATATTAATGAATTCTATTGAATTCCACATTTTCATTACAATTTTTCTGAGGATGAAATCTACTTTTTAGTTTTGCAAATATTTTTCATGTTTGGTGTGTTTCATGTATGGCTGTTGTCACAGTCATATCAGCTCCAAGACTTGAATAAGAGCTTGCATTTCACAGAGTAAGATTTTGCTTTTTATTCTTCTGTAAATACCAGTTGCACCCTTTCCCTGATGTTCTTTTTCTTGATTTCCTGAATCTTAGTTTCATTAAATTATTTTCTTTTTCTCTCCCTTATTCCTTTTTTCTTCTACAATCCTTTTTTAACCTTTCCCTCCTTCCTTCTACTAATTCTTGTATATCCTAATTGTGTCCCACTTTCTCACTCTTTTGTATCGCAGAAAGAGATTTGGTAGCCAAAGCAATTCTCTGTGGAAACAACAGATAAGAGAAAGAACAAAGGATATTTATGCAAAGGGCTTTTCTTTTGCGTGATGTTTAGCCCTTCAAAGGTCAGTGGGGCTGATGTTCATGCAGTTAAGATGAAAAGCTTTTGATAGTCCAGAAATTTGGCAAGCTGCTGAGATGCAACTCTAAACCTTTCTTCAAAGAAAGATATGGAAAAAAATTCAGGATAGTTGATAAGCATAAGTATAAACATTGTTTTAAAATATTTTTACATAGAGACCCTGACATTGTATAAAATATTTCTACTTTGAGAAAAATGTTGTCTACACTTGCTCTTACTGGCACTGCATATTTAGATAGCAACTATTTCCTGAGTTGTGAAAAAAAATATTCAGAGGCTCAATGAGTTAAATTATCATTGAGAACGAGCAAAATGATAAGGGGACAAAAAAGTTGCCATCTAAACTCTCTGTGAGTTAACCAGACTCGGTATTGTTAAAGTTTGCTACTTTTGTTACATGTAAAACTGTCAATTTTACTAACATTAAGTGTAATGCTTTGCAATGTCATCCTGCCTAGAGACAAATATATATGAGTTTATAAACAGGTAATTCTGTTTTGTTATGATTTAGTTTTTGTTTGTAAGAAACTCACCTTCTTGCAACACTGATGACATCAAGAGGAATTATTGCAGAATTCAAAGGCACTGCATCTGTGTTGACAGTTTCAGCAGTGTATTATGTTTAATTTTTAATCTGATGTGCTATATGTGTGGCTAATGTAGTTTGCATTTAAAGTCCTTGGTACTCATTTTTCATATTGAAAATTTGAAATACACTTTAATTTTCAAAACAGTAAAATAAACACAAGTTTGAAATTATTATGAGAGAATTTATAGTTTATCTAATGCAAGTTAGAAATACTATTGAATAGCTGCTGTTATTTTTGAATCTTTCACTGTAATAAACATGGCTTAGTTGACACCAAAACAATTATCAGAATTATACACTTTTAACAATGGAATTTGAATTATAGTAATAATAATTTTATATTAGTATAAAAATGAATTTGCAGGTTGAGTATAGAAAAAAGAAATACTATCAGGCCTCAAAATAAAAATTTTATGAATGATTTTTAAACACTGATATGAACACAAACTTCAACCTATGTTCACAAATATTTCTTTCTTATTTTTTTAAATTTCACATTACTTGTGGAAAGGGAGATCAACTCGTCTGGTTAAATGTAGACTTACGTTTAAATGTAGACTCATGTGAAAAATATGGTAAGATTTGTTCAAAAGTGGAAAGGATGGCATTCCTTAATGAAAGCAAGTCTAAAACAAGAGTAGGGCAATACCCTTCCGTTGCTGAGACACAAGATTTCTTGAAGGCAACAAGTGTGATAAAAATGGTCATTTTCCTCTTCACTTGTGTTCTGGCCATTCAATTTTGATGCATGTCTCAACTAGGTTTTTCACAGCATTATGTAAGAGGTGGCTGCTCCAAAAACTCATGTAAACCTGGAGCAAGTTACTTTTTCACAAGAACAATCTTTATGATTTTCTGATGAAACAACTGAGCCTAATACTGTGCTTTGTTACTCCTGGAAAGCTGTCGCTGTCAGTATTTTGAGGCAAGTAGACAAAAAATATCTTTTGAAGTACATGAACAGCTTGAGCTTTTTGACAATAACATGCTCTTATAAAGTGATAGCTTTTTACCTAGCAGGGACTAGAGAAAGTATTGTAGAAAAAATTTAACCGATCTCACACCACTAATTAGGCATTGAGAACTGACAGCTATATTATTAGTGGGGAGTGTACACTTGTAATCTCTTGGTTTGGTTTTCTCTTCATGCTACTATTAATTCTGACCTAAGAGAGTTTCATGCTCAGAAGCATTTACATGTTTGTCATAGTTTGTCTCATTTTTATTTGATAGTCAAAGAGTAGTAGGTTTGAATCAAATACATGACATAAGATGTATCATTCATCCAATCAAGCCCAGACACATCTAAGCAAACCAATATGTTTCTACTTTTAGTTAAGTGGGTTTTATGATTTTAGAGCTCAATTTAACTAGACAGAGTCTGAAGGCAGAGACGCAATTGGAAACATAATTCTTATTTACAGTAAAATCTTGAAATAAAACTTTCTGAAATTTATATCTAAGGAGATAAGTGCAGTCTTAATACTGAAGTAAGATGTCCAGTGGGAAAATACTGACAGCAGAGCTATAAAAAGGAAATGCATGCCAAGAGTAAAATAAAATATAAAAGAGAAATATCTCAATTTTTAAACTAAACTTAAAATAATTTTTCTTCTATTTTTTTTTTTAGTTTTGCATCAGAGGTCAGCTCATCTGAATTTTCTTCAAAAACCCTGACTTTAAAATTACTTATATCTCTCTATGGCCTATGAAAAGAGACTCAAGTAACTCATTCTGACACAGGCAACTAATTTTTGGTTGCTCAAGTAAGGGGCAGGTGGATTTCTCTTAAAAAGAGAAAATGCCCTTATTTTTTAACAATATACAGAATTGGACCAAGTAACAAAACATATAGAAGTGAGTGTCTACATTTTTCTATTGAGCTAAAGAAAAAATTTGCTCAGTTTTTAAATTATTTTAAATCATATTCTACATTATGAAAATTTTGGATCTACAAATGAGACTAAAGCTTAATGAAATTTGGCCTGTTTAAGAGTTTGGGGCATTGGAGATGTGCTCTATGTGACTTAAAATAACATTTTTGTTTTATACTTAAAGAATAAAAATGGATGTTGTCTGGAGGATCTAATGGTGCAGAAGAAAAAGAAATGTCTATAAATATAGTCATCATGGCTATTTAAATTCCTCATCTCATGTAAATAGCACAGGAAAACAAGATGCTGAAGAAAAATACCAGGTTGTCAGTTTACGAGTTCTACTCACAGTTTTTACAAATTAGGCAAATGTTTGAGAAAACTTATTTTGTTCACTCACCTACTAACATTCAAAACCCAGAGAGTTGAAAATGCACTAGAGAAAGGAAAACATCATGTACTTTAGCTAAACTATGAGAAATAAGAATCCGATTTCACCCATTGTGAATGGTAATGTACAATTTTTGTCTCAGGAATAAATATTCTTTTGAAGCAACTATTTTCCAACCAAAGCTTCATGGATAATTTAGAGTAAAGAATAAGAGAATAAAATATAAGAATAATCCTAAAATGTTAGGGGGTCATGGAAACCTCATGAGGTTCAACAAGACCAAGTGCAAGGTGTACACCTGACTTGCGTTAACACCCAGTATCATTGAAGATCAAGAGCAGCCATGCCAAGAAGGAGTTGGGGGTGCTGGTGGCTGAGAGGCTGCACTGGAGCTGGCAACCTGCACTCCCAGTCCAGAGAAACAACTGCATCCTGGGCTGCACCAACAGAACTGCGGTCAGCATGTCAAGTGAGGGGATCCACTCCTTGCACTCAACCCTGGTGAGATCTCACCTGGAGTACTCCATCCAGCTCTGGGGATACCAAGATAAGGAGGACCTGGACCTGTTGGAGCATGTCCAGAGGAGCATCACAAAGAGGTTCAGAGGACTGAAACAACTCCCTTATGAACACAGGCTGAGATAATTGGAGTTGCTCAGCCTGGAGAAAAGAAGGTTCTGGAGAGATCAGATTCTGTCCACTGAATATTTAAAGAGGGCTTGTAAGCAAAATGAGGACAAAAATTTTGGCCAAGCCTTTTGCTGTAGGACAAGGGATGATTTTTTTAAACTAAAAGAGCAGCTAATTAGACTAGATTTAAGGAAGAAACTTTTTAACATCAAAGTAGAGAAACACTGGAACAGTTTGCTCAAAGTGGTGGTAGATATTCCATCCTTGGAAACATTCAAGGTCAAGCTGGACACGGCTCTGACCAGTATGATCTCATGGAAGACGTCCCTTCTCACTACAAGGAGGTTGGACCAGATGACCTTTAGAGCTCCCTTCTGCCCCAAACCATTCTGCCATTCTATGAGCCCAGATCAACAGGATTTACTAGTATAAGAGATCATATCTGAGAAGGGTGAATATAATTTAAAGTAATTCTTGTCTGCCTTACAGGATTCATGGTAGTTAATTGTGCCACTAGAGCAGGAAAATATATCGTGTCTTTTTCTTGGGAAATTATAGTCTCTCAGGTAGAAAATACCCTCCACAATACTGTGTCTTTTTAATAGTTTTGTCAATTAAATAATGTAATATTTTAATAAAACTCCTGTGAATTTTCAAATTTTGCCAGTGACATTCCTGTTATCCCATGAGTCCTCAAAGGCAACCAGAGGAAAATTATTCTTGATTTGGGAACAGAAAAAAAAAAAAAAAAGTTGTTCAATGAAGTTTTCCAACTTCACATTTCATTCATATTTGCTTCATACATACAAATCATTTTGATTCAGAATGCATTGAAATACTTCATTAAATAATTCTCTGATTTTAGATGGATTTCATAATAGATAATCTCATTTTTATACTCAATTTTTAAATCATCAAAGCCAATACAAAATGCAGTACAGTTAATAACAACAATCAAAGCAAAATAAATAAAAAAAATAAACAACCTTGCTGCATTCTGTGATTGATACTGTAATTTTTTCAACTGAGGACCTCAGGCACTTTCAATTATACCCCACTCCGCCAGCTTTTCAGCTCCCATATTTCAAGAATAAATAGAGGCAAGCAGCAAAATTTCCCACCTCAGGTAGGAAAGCTAAGTGAATTATTTCATATATTTTGTATTCCCAGAAATCTTTGAACCATTTGCAAAGTTCCAGAGTCACAAAGTGGTATCACCATCTCCTCAAACTTGTATGTGAAGGACAAGAGAACCAGAAGAGAGCAAATTTGAACTCCCAACTCTATCCTGCATTTCAGGCTGTACATGGGTAATGTTCTTTCCTCTACAGCCCCTACCAACTTGTCTGAGAAAGGTCATGATTTGCCTAAAGGGAGGAAAATTTTAACCGTTTACCAATGTCTGAAAGAGCCAGCTCTTCCAAGAACAGGGTGTGCTCTGTAAAGCAGTGAAGAAATACCTGCTGATATCCACAGAAAAATCCACCCAGCCTTGCCTCAGAGAATGGGCAGTACTCTGGAGCATATGGTTCTCTAAGAAGAGCCCTCTGAAGACATCTTATATCAAATTGAATTCTCACCAAGAAGGACAGAGAACTGGGTGAAGAAAGAGATAATGCCAGACATCTTTGTGGTATGGTTTCTCATGCTAAATGAACTAATTACCCCTCTTTATTCTTGGTCCTTAACCACTAGAATGAAATGTTCTATTAAATTAAAAAATGAATGAGAGAACAAAATACGACAAAGCAATTTATTCTCTATGACACTATGACAGAAATTTTGTAAACTACATTTGAAGTCCCAATAGCAATTTCATATTCCAAATGCTACAGCTGTCCTGTCAGCAGCAGTTAGCTTCCCATTATTAACATAGATTGGAAAAAAAGCTCAAACCCTTAAGTTTTCAGAAGTGAAAGGTATAAGCAATCAAAGATGACAAAATCTTTCACATCTTTATGATGAAGTCTACAACAAAATAAAATATTTTTAATTGGCAAAATATTTTTGATCCTTAATTTTTACAGTCATTAACTCTGTGTACAACTGGACCGTTAACAGGGATTTTTGCCTGTCTCCTATTTTGCTAAGCCAACAAACATGGCCATTTAATTTCATTTCACTTCCATGACTTCGAGGTAAGCTTCATTCCCCACCAGTGTATTTTTTACTTCCCTCAACTTCATTATATTGTAGAAGCAGTAGAAGCAAAGTCTGTCATTTCACTGGTATATCTGAAGCTGTTTCAGAGGTGCCAAACAAAACCAGGCTCAGGCATTTCTGTCCTTCCAAATATTTCCCTCCCTTTTCCCTGAACAATTCCCTATATGCTGAATCCTTGTCTCATCCTCTAACTAAGAGAAAACAAGTTGCTGCAGCGTGTTGCTGCTCACACTCTTCTCTCTGGCTGTTGACAGAAACTTGTGAAGAGCCCAATGAGATGGGTTAGAGTTCCTACATCTGGAAATCTAGAGCTGGTCACATCAGATGGTATCAAAATTATTGAGAAGCTTAACACAGGACCCATGTAGGATTGCACTGTCTTCCTTTTATCATTGATGTTACACATGGTTGTGATTAGGTTGTACACGCCTTTCTTCTCTCTGAATCCACCCTTTAACTTCATATGATCCTTCATCATCTGGACAAGGACTTTGTTCTTAGGCAGAATCTGGAAGATGTTATGAGTGTAGTAACACTTTGTTATGCTGTCTTTTCTTTGTTGAGGGCAAAAAGATTACCTTTGTCCCCTTATTTCTCTGACTATCCTGACATCAGTGCAAATTTCTCATATGAGATGAGCTCTGATCACCAATTGCTTTTATCGGTTCTCATAACACATTTGCTACTGCTATTTCTCTATTTAAGGATAAGCACTTACTTAGTTCCTCTTACTGAGCTAATAGGTTTCACTCTGTTGTCTTTTTGTTATCATCCTATGTGGTGAATAGCTCCCATGAAGAATGTGGACTGATGCATTCAGCAAGATGTTTAATATTAGTAACTTTAAACACTGAGACAATCCTAAGGCCTAAAACCTGTCACAGATTTGTGAATTACCTGGTTCACCATATTCACACAATGAGAAACCACTACCATAAAATTATCTTAACACATTTTTTTGATAGCAAAAAGGAAAAAAAAAGTTGTATGAATATTGATTGGTAAATGTAATTATCAATAAAGTACATTATTTCCATTATTAAATTATGGTCTGGATTCTGAATCAATCATATTTATTGGCTGGTTGTGACCTTGTCACTCCAGTAAGCAGGAAAACCTATCCTTCAAAGTGATGAGGTGAGACAAAGTTGCATGTAGGTGTTATTTTTCCAAGGAGCTGAGCTGTCATTATGGCCTTCTTGGTATGGTTATGTTATCTTGTATTGTTCTAAACTTGATGTGGAGGCTAGGAGTAAAATTAGAGGAAACTGAGGTGTCATATTCATATCCCAGTAGAAGTGACAGTGGTACAGGAATTAGAGGAAAAAATGCAGGTAGTACCCCCTGGACGGAATTACAAACCTTATTGTAATGTTAATGACATTCCCAAAGTCAATTTCCATCCCAGTTACCCACCTCCATGGTACAACCACCCCTCACTGAGCATGTGCTCTGTATTTTGACTGTATCATTAAGAGTGAAGCATGAGGATTTTACACCAATCAGTAACAAAGGTAGGTATGACTAGAGTCCCTCAAGCTCCACCTACACATAAAGAAATAGTATAAAAGGAAGTTGATAATGGGGAAATTCAGGGAAGACTCCACTGTAACTACTGGGATCAGTCAATAGGCTGAACTTCTTTTTTCCTCCATAGAAAATACTAATTTTTCTATTATTGGAAAAATAATAGAACCTATCAGAAAAATAGGTTCTAGCCTATTCATTAAGAACTACACTATGCACACTGAATACATTTTTGGGTATTGGGGCTTGTCTGTGCATGGCTTCGAATACATTTTTGCAGTCGGATACTATCATGGGCAAACCTCGAATCTTAACCTGTCACATTTTTATATTAACAAAGAGCGTTATCCCATAAATGGTTAGTATGAGTCCTTCACAGGCATTATCAGTTGCAAGCAGTGGGAAACATACCCAAATAAAGTAGGAAGACCCACTCAGGGGTCCCCGTTATGCTGTTGGTGTGTGTCCCCAAACAAGTCAGTTGAACCACACTTGGATCCAGGGGACTGCTCAGTGAAGGATCCCCATAGTGGGACACTGACAGATGATCAGTGACAAGGGTCTCAGCTTTCCTGGAGCACTGACAGACAAATCAAATACCAAGGGTCAAGGAAATCTCCCCTTTGCCTCTGACATTTGGATAGCAGGATACTTCTGACTATTGATTCAAGTAATTCATCTGTGCATTTAGATAATTTCTTTGCAGGACCACCCCAAATTTGTATCTAGCTGCCATAACTGTGTAATTATGGTACAAGAACTACACTGCTCCTAGCAGGAGCCCTAGTTTGTGAATTATCAACATCTCCTTGGAGTGGAGTCAGTAATGATGCAGAAAACAGACAAATGTTCGATAAATATTATTTTATTCTGTAATTCCTAATCCATAAGCAAATGAAGAAATGTGTCTAGCAGAAATGAACATTTTAAATAATCCAGCCTAAATGACATGAGCACAGAGGTATATCTTTGGGTATTTTTTAAAGCTATCCTATTGCACTCTTAGTCCAATTATAATAATTTGTAATTAATCTTGGAATACCAGGAAAACTTCACAGGTCTGGAAGACCCTTACACTGGAAAAAAAAAAAAAAAAAGAAAATAAAAAAACCAACAAAACTAAACAAAACAAAAAACTGGATGTGGGTTGAATCCAGAAACAATTTAAATGAGAACTTTGGCAGAAAGGTTTAACATTGAGATTAACTAACTGTGAACTTATATGGTAGAACTGGAATGGCTTTGGTGAGAAGAATAAAACAAAATCCCAATCCAAGGCAGCCATTGGTGATGTTCCTGGTTTCCCTCTCCCTCACAGCTAGCTGTCTGCACTTCAAAGTCCTCCTGGCTTGCAATAACACATGTAGGGAATGATCCACCCAACATATATCTTTGGGTCTTTCTTGTAGGTATGTTTTTATTAAGCATGATTTTTGAATTCATTATAGGTGTAACTGAAAAAAAAGTTTAAAGGGTTGTGATATATGAGAAGATGTATTAGACAATTTAATAATCTCTATTGGGCTTTAAGCTTGATGTTTTGAGAATGTGATTGTTTTCTTATGACCCATGTGGAAGAAATTTAGCCTGCATGTATCTCCTGTGGATCCTCCTGGTCATATTCACCATTCTCTACTGGAACATGCAAGGCCATTGAAATCTTGCATTTTCTTGCCAGAAGGTATTTATAGACTAAAAAATGCACCTGCAGTAGAAGAACTTGATAAAAACAACCTAAGCATAACAGTTTATAATATGTCTGTGTGAAGCTTGAGCAAAGTGCCTTTAGGATAATGGTACCCATATGCCAGTGTAAATACACTAGTTTCAGATTTTTGAATTCTTATTTACAGCTGTATTCATCTAAAAGGAAATAAGAGGGTGAACAAAGAGGTCTTCTTCACAGACAAGAACGAGAGGAGTCAGATATTCATGTGGCCTTTTTCTCTTATCTTACGAGGGCTTTAACATGGAGAAGGTCAAATGTTCTTCAGCCAGATGTAACTTTCTTCCTGCTGTAGGGCTCAGACTACATCGTGCTCTGATAAAAAATCCCTCAGCAATGTGGAAGAAACAAGGGCAAAGTGAAGATGACTGGCTGACTGGGAGCTACATGTGTGAATCTGAGAGGAGGCAGAACTTCCTGAATCTCTCAACAGCAACTGTCCCTTTAATTGTTGCTTTATTGAAAAACAGAGTAAGTGAAGAGGATAATCTATGGACAATTTTGCAGCGGACTACAAGGATTACTCACGCCTCCCGCATGATTGTTCCTGTGAATTTTTGAATAGTGAGTTGTGACAGAGTAAACTGGGAAGAAATCTCTACATATTATTCCAGTTAGCCATTAATACTTCCACAAATTGCCTAGGTTGCCTAGACTGAGAGAGACTGGAGGGAAAGGCTGGGGGATGAACCTGGAGTGCTTCAAAATCCAGCTTTTTCTAAGAGGAAGGAAAACAATTTAAAAACAAACAAACAAACAAAAAACCCAAAAAACTGCATATTAACAAATGTCCAAGAAGAAATTTGCTGTAAGTGGTGTATGCACACCTTGTTAAGCTAAGACCCTCAGAAGAGCAGAGTAAACTAAAGGAGTGCGAACTACATACTGATGGCCTTCTTTTAAGAGGTTTGAAATTTCTTTTCTGGATACTCTTAATATTAGACAATATATTAGACTAATTCATGCAATGTAAATAACCTGGGAAGGATGGAAATATTACACTTCCCTCTAAAAGTAGAAGAAAATTTAGCTGGGAGAGTATCTTTCTTATTTTCATGAAAACACAACTTAGCATTGTTACCAAACAGCAAAGGACTAGCAAATTATTTACTTTATCATTTGTGGCAGTTTGTGATGAATATATTTACAACGTGTTCCTTATCAAACTAAGTTTCAGGCCAACCAATGTGTTATTATAGTCTAGCATCTATATGATAACTTCTTGCAAAGTTTGTTTCTGGTCATTTAGAGCATAATGTGTTACATGTGACAAAAACAATTCATGGCATAGTTTTCAATACTTCTCCCAAAGCTTCTGAAAATGTAATGCTCTGGATTCACTTCTGCAGCTGCTCAGAAGACAACTCAGCCAAAGTTATTAAGTCAGGTCTCATGATCTAAAGTGAATAATGACTCTTTCATTAACATAAATACCTCCATAAGTTAGAAGAAATGAAAAAACATAAACTAATTTGTACAATTTCCACAAAATATTTCTCTAATTTTCTGATAGTATAATTGATTAGAACTAAATTTTAAAACCTTTCTAAGTATTCTGAGTTTATCAAGCATGATTTACAGCTACTCCTGTCTGTAGAGCCTTACTTATATGGAGCTGAAATACTTAAACTTACTTTAAGAAAAAAACTATTGCTCAAGTCAAGCAATAGAAAGCCTAAAGATATTTAAAGGTTTTAATGGATTTCTTCAATGTAGTAATAAATCAAACACTAAAAATTATAAAAATATTTGCAAACAGCAAAGATTTTTGAAAAATGCATGGCATTTTTCTCTTTAGAACACATACAAATGTTACAAACTCTGTTCATCTTTTCCTAAGTGTCCATAATTATTTCCTGAATTCATCAGCTTTGTACATTTTAAACTTTTATGAAATACAACTAGTTTTCCATGTTAATTTAAGAAACTTTATTCATGTGTTTTGTTCAAGTAATTGTTTTTGGTACATTGAGGTAGAATAACATTGTTTTCATTAAATCATTGTTTTCATGTTTTAGCAAGATTCTTGAACTGTCATTACTCTTATGGAAGTGATGCTTTATTTTTGTCACAATTTTTCTCAGTCATATTTATGAAAAATGGTTGACTTATATATTATGGTTGACTTGTATATTATTTGGCATAATACACAAATCCAGGAACTCGATGACCATGTAATTTTCTTAAATTTATTGCTTACTAGTATTTGAACAACTTAAGGCAATCATTTCCAAAATTGCTTCCTCACATTGTCTGGAATACTTCTGGGGACTGTGACAATTGACTACATGTTGAGGTTTTTTAATATATTTTGTGTAAAATTCAAGCTTATTTTTTCATTGATTAAACTGCTTTCTATTTACAACATTCTCTTTTCAAAAAAAATCCACTATGCATTGGATTTTATTCTTTTTGTTACACTATTTCTACTTAAACTAAATCATTTGAAGCTGATATTCACAAATAGATAAAATATGGTGATTTGTGATATTGAGTTCTCATTAATATGCATTTGAGATAACTATGCTGTTAATGAATAGGAGAGCCATGAATTAACTATGTAAGACACCTAAACTGAATGAAAGAAATATTCTTTATTATGCTACTGCTTGTTTCAGGAGTTGAGGATGTCATTGGCTGGTGTGCAGGGAAAACATATGGGGAAATATCTCATCTAACTGAACAGGGGCAATTGCATGGCTACTTATTTTAGGCAACTTGAATTCCCTAAAATTAGCAGAGGCTCTTGACATTTTTCTACTTTGTTCCACCAGGAGCCACAAGCCAAAACCCAAAGCACTCTTTAGCTCAGGGAGAGAAATTTTTAAAGGGGGTAATTTTTTTTCTTCGTACTTCTTCCACATTGTTTCCCCATTTGGAAAGGAGGACCATGGAATTTAAGCAAGGTGTAACCTTTTTTAATCAGTCTATGCTATTAACTGCCCTGTTGCATGGTGCACAGAATCCAGAGATTATGCATAAACCCATTACATAGGCATGCTATTCACTGGAATGTTCATGTTTCATTAGCTGAGACACAGATTTTAATTTTCATCTATACGTTTTAAGAGCAATTGAGAGCCACTGAGATCAGAGACTTTTTTGAGAATTATAGAATATGCTGAGTTGGAAGGGCACCTGTCAGTATCACCAAGTCCAACTCCTGGCCTTGCACAGGACATGGAAGGGTGACACCGTGTGCCTGAGAATATCCTCAAACATTTCTTGAACTCTGTCAGGCTGCTGTGACCACTGCCCTGGGGAGCCTGTTCCAGTGCCCAACAACCCTCTGGTGAAGAACCTTTTACTAATATCCAATATAAACCTCCCCTGACACAGCTTCATTCACAGCCATTCCTTTGGGTCCTGTCACTGGTCATGAGAGTGAAGATTGGTACCTGCCCCCCACTACCCCTCATGAGGATATTAATGACCATAATGAGGTCTTCCATCAATCCCCTCTTCTCCAGGCTGAACAGACTAAGTGATCTCAGGCCCTTATTCAGCTTCCCCTCAAAACCCTTCACCATCTTTGTTGCTCTCCTTTGGATGCTCTCCAACAGCTTTATGTCCTTAAATTGTGGCACCCAAAACTGCACACAATGTTCAAGGTGAGGCCACCCCATCTCAGAGCAGAGCAAGACAATTCCCTCGCTTGCCCAGCTGGTCATGCTGTGCGTGATGTCCCCAGGACAGTGCTGGCCCTGCTGGCTGCCAGGGCACTGCTGGCTCATGGTCAGCTTTCCCTCAACCAGGGCCTTCTGGTACATATTTACATGACATCTTAGCTCAGAAAGTGGACAGTCATCTTGTGCACCTCATCATACTGTGTTTGAGAAGCTGAAGCTTATATCACGCATAATGAATTTCTCTAGACTTTTTGTATGGGAAGAAATTCATGGCTTCTAACTAAGTTGAGTGACTTAGAAAGTTTTTCTTTGCACATTTATTTAATACCTTCTTAAAACAGAGGGCTTGATTGCCTCTATATTTACTTTTTTTTTCAAATCAGAAAGCAGCATAAATCCAGGGTACAGCACTAGGCAATGGCCTTTCTCATCCAGCACTGCTTGTTTACTGCGTCCTACTGTTTGTGTCCCTGGAGATGGGAGTTACTGGTGCATAATATACAGTGAATAAACATCATTATTATGCTTCAGATTTTATTCTCAGTTTAATTGCTTGAGTTTGTGTACCTGTCATTGCGACTGCACAGAGATACTCTTGGTTTTTGGACCTGGAAGTGAAATTTGTCTTTTAGTGAACAATAAAGACTCGCAAGCTGCACAAAATAAGTTGTGTCCTGTTAAATTATACAGAAGTCTTTCAGACTCCATAGAGGAACACTGTTTCTGCTGGTTTTATCCTGAAAATAAAACATATTTATTAAAAACCAGATTCCTATGCATTGTCAATTTTCAAAGATGGAAGACAGTCCTTTTAAATTAACATGCTTCCAAAGGTAGAATAAGATCAAAATTCAGCCTCTGCCCAGGAAATGTTCAGAGTTCTCTTTCTCTCTGTAACCTTTTCTTTGTCCTCCAGGGATATCTGAGATTCAGCATAAAGTATTGATATTTTATAAAAGAGAACTAAAAAGTCATAATCCTTAAATTTTCTATCAAAAATGTTGTGAAGAACAAGTCCCAGAATGCTAAAAAGTAAGGTCAGGATTTTTTTTCTCAAATAGAAATAGGAAAAGAAAAATCATCAGGTTTGAAAAATTTAAAAAAGGGAAAAGACATTTCTGTCACTCAAAAAAAAAAAAAGTCAGTAATATTGTGGTGAGGTATTCTTTAAATGGACCACTTAACTCCTCTTAATTTAGTCAAGGTAGTGTTAAAATTATCTCTTCAGACTTCCTGTAAAAGCAAGAATTGGTTTCAGTTATTTAAGTTGAAATACCTATACCACTTGCTTGGAATAGTAATGGAGGATGTCAAAGGGCATTCCTAAAGCTCAAACAAGCGTTAATAACACCTTCAATATTCTTGCACACAGATTTAAACTCTTCGTTTGAAATCTTTATGGAAGCCAGGAAACTTGGTCTTGGAACCATTCTTACTCAGACCCTGGAGGGTGAAGAGAAGATCATTACACATATTCCCAGTCTGCTGACTTAAGTGGAATGAAATTATGTAGTCTTTAAAGGTATAGAAGCACCATTTACAGTCAGGGCCCTGCAGCACTGTGACCTTCTTTCTCTAGGCTGTAGTTATTGGCAATGCCAGTATGAGACCCACAGCTTAGACTCCACCTTCTCTCCTCATTACAAATGACCTTCTTTGTAGTCCTGGGCCCTCCATGTTTTTGACAGAGGTTCCACACAGCAAACTGCACAGTGAAAGGAAGAAAGAAGAAGAATACACCACATTTGCAGAAGGTGTATTTAAAAGTCACCCCTACATGTCAGTCAGAGTAAAGCAGATATTTCTTCTTCTGTGCCCAACCCATACACAACAACCTGCACACCTTACCACAAAAAGTCTGCAGTTTAAAATGTTAGGAAAACATTAAAAAGAAAGACTTCAGACTAGCAATTTATTTTCTTTAATGTTATGAAAACCCCTTTTTTTTTTTCTGTGAAACTACTTATTTTAGCTGCTGTACGTTCATCAGTGTCTTTGCTGTTTAAATATGGATGAAGCTCCTTTTTCATCTTGTGAGTTAAATTTTAGATGCATAAACAGGACAGTGAGAAAATTCTGTGTTTTCCAAAGACTGGATACAAATTGTGCTTCTAGGGGTTTTAGTCATGTGCCTTTCTCTATCTGATGAAAAAAAACAGATAATCCACCTACCCCTAAAAAACCTCCCTGATCATAAAGACTTAATGATTACCCTCATATAGCCAAAATGTACTCATAATAGCCTGGTGGCATCTACTAAATCGGAAGTTGGGCTTTGACATTTTTCTTTTTAATTTAGGCTGGCATTTTATAATTTCTAGTGGCTTTGGGGTCTTTCTTTTGGTTTGCCAACCAAAGGCACATAAGCCAAATTGTTTACAATGTCAAGCAGGTAGGATTTGAGCTGGTATTAATGGGAGATGTAGATCTTTCAGACTTTCAAATTCAGTCCTGCACTAATGTTTTAAAATTTGAAAACTGTGACAACACTTTTGAAAATTTTTGTTTCTATTTCCAATTATATGGTTATGAAAGTGAGCTCTGCAAAATGTAAATTGACACAATACTGAAGATTTTACAGCCAGATAGGTTCACTAACTCTTTAGAAATTACCTTTCTTAGGTTAGAATCTCTAATTATGGACTCTTACAAAAATTACTGTTAGACTAACCAGAAATCTAGCAGCTAACAAGACTTTATAGGTCTTCAGGGGCTGTGCAGAGACCACACAACAGCAACTGAAGCAAGTACAATATATACAACATGAACGATGGGGAGATCACATTTCTGGGTTGTTTTCAAACATTCACAACTCATATTAAGCCTGCTAAGGGTTTGAAAACTTTGGCATGAGTTTCCTATCACCTAATTTCATGCAGTTCACAGTTTATAAGGTTCAATATCTAGCTACACTCAAACTAACAACATAGTCTGCACCTTAGCATCTTTCTCCAGCAATGCTAACTTCTCACTAGTTTACTTATACCTTAGAACAGCAATTTCCTATTATGACTTTTTATGTCTCGAAGAATGGTGTAGAACAGTGTTTCGGTATTAGCTTAGAAAAAATGTACGAGAAAAATTTCAGTTGAGTAAATTCAGTTTCCATTTGCTGAATATCTGCTCTGAGATGCTCTTATTTCCAATTGCATCTGCCTTTGATAGCACATCATAAATAAATGTGTACTTATAGCCATTTGTATATATGTATATATGATACCAGAAAATAGCAACAATTTCAACACTGTTTTGTAGTTGCAGCAGAAAATTTATTTTCTAAAATAAGTGTGAGAGGAATAGCTTAAATAAAATAGACTGGTTTTCATAGTTGAGTGCCTTTTTTGCCACTAGATATAGGAAAATAACTGTGAAATTTCCTTTGATGTTAATTTGAAACTATTGAATGTCTTGTTATATTGTTCCAGAGTTAAAATTCAAACATTGTGCTAATAATATACCCCAAGATCCATATCTTCTGATTGAATTGAAGTTTTTGCTGCAGTAATTTCCCTTAAGAAAGCCTGGAGCCTATAATATGAGAGATGCTTTTAAAGGATTCATGTAGAATGAGAGACTCTCAAATACTTAATGCCAGAAAGAGGGCATTATTATAGCCAGAGCCTGGCCTGGGTGTCTTATGTCTTAGGGGAAAAAACAAATCTGAAATTTCCCAGGTTTTTAACAACAGTGCTCAAACTTGCAAGACAGGGCTAAGAAACCTATACACCTTAATCATTAAATGTTATAGTTATCTGTAGAAGATGAGCTTGAAGGAATAGGAGCACTTACTGTAGAAAATGTGGTTATATTTCATTTTCTGAAATCTCCTGATGTCCAGTTGCTGGGGGTGGAGAGGAGACCTCGTACAGTAATGCTGCACAAGGAAAGATATGTGTTTGCTAAGCTGATCAATACTGTGATTAACTTGGCCGAGCGAAAGACTGATCAATCTTACTATTGATCAACTTAGCAAACATATTAGTGTGCCTGTGTAGTATGGCTACACTGTGTCTCTTAGTATTTAATCAGGATACACACGCAACTAGGTATTCAAATAAATTTGCAACAGATGCATACTGTCTTTCCAGAACACGAGCAGAGAGAAATTGATCACAGTCTCTTCCACAGAAGGCAGAATACTGGCATTAGATTTATTTGTTCAAAAAAGAACATTATTTAAATACAGAATGTAAAATAAATCTTCCCTTATCACATTTTACTGAGTCTCTATGACAGATCACTGTATTTCTTAAAAGAATTCAGTTCCTGTCTTGACTTTTTTTGAAAACATAATGTTTTAATTCAACAAAGACACACAAAATAGTTCTCAGTAATGTTCCCTGAACTTGAAAAATGCCAGATTTTTTTGTCCAGTGGTGATGTGGCCTTAAAAGTCATACTTAAAGAATGAATCGTCACAGACATCTAACCTTGAACAAGAGCTGATTGATTAGATCTGAATCCAGCTGGATAACACCACTTTGCTTATACAAACCCAGCTCATTTTTTTTTATTATTATTCATAGGCTACATCAGTTTTTAAACACAACTTGAGCATTTGTTTGTTTGCTGCTGTAAACAACAACAACAACAAAAAAAGGACTCCAAATGGTTTGTATCTCAGAGCTTAAATTTTAAAGACATTGTAAAACCATTTACATATATTTCTATAACTGAAAGAATTTATAGTTTTAAACACACTACATACCCTACCGATTCTGAGTCTTTTCTTTTTATCTGTCTCTGTCTTTCAGTTTGTCTGTCACTTTCTTTATGAATTCAGTATGCATGGTGCATGTCTGGATCTACTAAAATTAATTCAAGAGTGAATTTTTCTTTCAGTATCTTATTTATAATGAACTTAAAGTAACTCAGAAAGTTGCCGTATTTTCCTAACTCTGTTGCTTTTTTCAGCTGTGACCAAATATTATGTCCAGGACTAGTTTGGGGAAGATATACACAGACTTGCAGGGTAGTTGAGGCTTAGTTACGCATTTCAAGTCACACTCCTCCAAACATCTGAGGTCAGGGTAAGATCCTTGATTTTGTAACACGCCAATTATTACAATTAGTAGCAACATTTAGATGCTCACACAGCACCTGAAAATCTGAAGTAACTTCACTGATACTAATTCAGAACAAATACTGACTTCAATTTGCAAGTCCCAGAGTGAGGGCTTCTGGCAACAGGGCAACCATGGAATAGGAGTGCAATACCTATAACACCACAAGAATTCAAGACAAAAGTGCAGCCAAAAATGAAAGATGATGATTACAAGATGTGTTCAGGCTAGGTAGCAGACACAGCAGTCCAACATATCACCTCCTAGTCCGTCTTTCTGGGAAAATATATAGTAACACTTGGCTAAAATCTAACTCAGCTGTTTCCTGAAGGCCTATATGAAGTATCATAATCATCTTTACAGAGGACAGAAAAGGGGAAAGGCACAAGTGCCTCCTGAGGTTCTCATTTCCTTGCTCTTACCAGATTGTGCCATTGTGTATAAAAACCGAAATTAATGTCTTCAAATGAGTCACTTCACATTTTTGCCATGTGAGTCTTTAAATATCTGTATCAGAAAGCATATCCATTATACCTCTTATGGTTTCTATTATGGATATATACTAATTCTCGTTACATATTAGAAATTTTTTCTTATAATGATATTTATTGGTCTATAACCTTATTTGGAAGACCTTATTTGGAAGCTGTGGAAACATATCTTAAAGCCTTTCTTTTCAGTTCCACTGTTCCTCATATATGTTATTTACATTTTCATGTGTACTGAACAGCCCATCCACATTTCCATTATTTCTTTCCAGCTGGTACTTTATTTCAACTTCTTTAAAGTCAGAGTGTGGCAGACTTGCCATCCATCATTGTCTAAAAGCTCTTAATTTAACTACGGAGAGTGTGAAAGCAGGTTAGAATGCTGTACCAAGTCACAGATATAGGATCAGACAAGCCTTTGCTAAGTCTCTCAGTAATTATTAGAGCTCTTTGAAACCTGCTGGCTTCAGTTTGAATGAGTTCAGGTGAAAATTACTGGTGTTCAGGCTTGTACTTTTCAAGACCTCTAGCTTTCACATTGCATTCTGAATAAATGGGAAACCAAAATTTCAGTCAAAGTTCTTTGAATGTCTGAAATAGTTTCATATTGTCGCACAACATTCCCACGTCTCTCTCAGCCTCAGAATAGATAAAAGCCATTGACAGAAGCAGCAGCAGAACTTAAGACATCGCTATGATTCTCAAAACCTTAAATGGCAGAAATAGGAAAAGAAGCCACTTGGTCATGAAAAGCTATCTTATCTAAACAAGATCACCCATGAAAATTTGTACCCATGTAGTAGTGGAGGTTCAGCCACACATCAGCAATGTCCTGAAGATTTTAGCAAAGAATATGGTAAATGGCTCTCCACTTCTGAAGAATTCTCCTTATGCAAACTTGAAACACTCACTAAGAGACTTAGAGTGATGCTTTTTGCCAGGAAGTGAAAGACAGTTTTTTGATCATGAAGAGCACAGGTTAAAGATATCCAAATCAGATTTGAATGCCTGAATTCTGCTGTAATAGAAACTTGCCCTAACGTTCCTCCCAGTGCTGAGCCTTTGCTTATCCTACTTGATAAAAATGCCTGCAACAATAGGAAGCCAAAGACAGTTTCCCAGATGTGTGAGAGTAATGCTAACCTAGTGAACATTTTTCAATTGTTTTTTATGGCGCTTTGGTTTTGGTTTGGTTTTGGTTTTTTTCTGGTATAGTACCTTGCTAATTTTATTTTACTTTGAAGAAAAGATAATGTTTTTGTCATATTAATGGATCATTTAATTTAAAATACAATGGTAATACATCAAATACACTGCCAAATAAAGGTTGACTTGAACTGTGACATTTTTTCTCATCATATGACAGACATGAAGTCCAGCTCTTGAAAGGTGTCAGCAGGCATGTTTGCATGGATGGATAAAAACAGAATCAGCCTCAATCTGCCTGTTGCCAAAAAAGTTCACTCCGACCCAGAACAGTCTAAGCCATGGGCCTCATCTTTCAGCAGAGGATATTAGCTCAGATCCAGTGACTCATGAAAACATCTGTAAATCATACTAAATTCAGTGCATAGATTCAGATGGTTTCCTTCCATTAAGAAATTAAAGTCTTTGGCCCTTATTTAATTGTTCCATTATCTACAATTTTTTATGGCTTCACTCTTTTCTTCAAGGTGTTTTTTGGGTTTTTTTTTTCCTTATTGAGGTTCAATTTGCCATTGACATGATCTGGCAAGAGAACAGAATAGTAAAAATAGTTATTGAATTACATTGCTAAGCATCTTTACCAAGTAGAAAATGGATGTCAAATGCTCACATAAACAGTTATTGAGATTAATACTAAATTTCATAATGAGTCATATTTTTACTTATCTACAATTTTTCAAGCAGCAAAAATTAAGTCGAAAACTGATTTTATGGGAACACCATAATATGAGTCAAGCCTCAGTGGCAACCTTTAGTAATATTGATCTCCAGATGCTTTTCTGATCTTTTCTGAAAGTTTTTTCCAGATGACAACAAATAGAACATATTTAAATTAAAAGAAAACATTACTATGGATATTATCTTTCTTAACTCCTTCAGTCTTTGCCAGCTTACTCTACACCTGGTGTTTAAAGCCATTTAGTGGACATGATAACACGCAAATAAATTCTAACCTTTCTCTGCCCAGTATAACTTAAATAAAAAATGACATTGCTTCTACTATTTCCTTAAAATTCTCATGTGGTTTTCTTTTTGCTTTCAATCAACAAATATTGGTACACAAAAGCTAGAACTCTTTCTTTTCAATGCTCTGTCTGATATCGTATTTTGTAGCACTTCTATTTCGTGATGCAGAAACAGGCTTATTGTTCTTTCTCTTTCTTTAGTACCCATGGTATAATGAAACAACACTCTCATCGTTCTCACAGTAGCGGTAAAACTCCATATGGCTGTGAACAAAACCAAGCAACTATTTCCAGTCATATTAACAGTTGTTTATCATGGTTGTTGGTCCAATCTCCTGCCACAGAAAGCATTTCTATTTTTGTGGTCTACACATACTATTCTTTTCCTTTTAAATAGAACACTTTTAAATGGCCACACATTCATCAGCCTCATAGTCACCATTTCACCTCATATACTTGATTCTGACTCAAGTGACTATGACTTCACCCAATCTGAAGTGGTCCTAACACTGTAGTTCTCCTCCAGTATCATTCCTATTATGGCTTGGGTAATTGCTTTAGTTCAAGTAGAGATATGACATACCAGCATAAGGAATTCTCATCAGGTATGGAGAAACTGTGACATATTCTGAACCAGTCAGATACAATGAACCTTGAAAATCAAAACTTTATTTCCCCTTACTGTTGTGTAACCATCTGCATTTTGTCTTTCTAACCTTTGTTACCATAATTCTATGTTACAAGTTAACGGATATTTGAGTACATTCGATAGCTGGAAAAAAAAAATTCTGAGGTTCATCCATGAAAGGACAAGTATTTAACTCATACACGAATGTGAATACAAATTACATTACAATGGTTAACTGTTAAGTTTGCTTAAGTAATTCCAGCATACAGAGGATCAAAAAAGGTGCACAATGATATTTACAACAATTTACAACAAGGTTGCACTTCATACAGTTTAACTCGATGTGTGCAAGGCCAAAGAAAATTCTTCATATGTGATACTATCAAAGAATTCAATATTCACAACATGAAAATTTTGAACCTTTGCTATCTACATTCCAGTCAAAAGTTAACATGTAGAGAGTGTACAATCTCGTTTCTTGTCTCTAAAGATTACTTCTTTGCCTTTTTTGATCACTCATTAATTTTAAAAAATTGTTTTTCTGATACTGTAATTTATTCTGAACCAAGAGCATCATCCTCACTGTGCAGTGAAGAATACGACTTCTGAGTACACGGCCAACCACACCAGCCAGCTTCCCCTCAGACAATTTTTTTTGTTCTCCCATGTCAACTAACAAGACAAAATAGAAGACAAGAATAAGACCGATTGTAATTGCCCTGCACTCTTCTCTCACTCTTTACTGCCCTATAATATTGCCAGATACTATGCATTCACCTAGTGAGCAGCAATATCCAAATAAACACAGTCTAAAAAGATGAAGAAAAAGAGAAAAAGCACTTCAGTTTGCTCCTGAAAAATGTGCAGAAGCTAAACCATGTAGTTGAGGTTCTTCGGAATGCCAATTATTGTGCCAAGTATACAACTCAGATTTTCTAAAATACCTGTTTTGCACCTTAAACAGAAAATTATCTGAGGGAAGAGAGGAGAAATGGGTCTATTTTCATCTTTTGTTTTTATAACTTCCTAACTCTTCCAGGTAAAATAACTCTTCTGGCGTGCCCTGGTCTCGATGAGATTTTCTGGGTAAAACAATCTGACATACATCTACATCGATAAAACCTTCTGAGAAATCCTATTGAACTCATCCATATGACTGTTCAAATTTTCTCCTCTAAAATTTGATATTACAAGGTCATCCCATTAGAAAAATGGTTTATCAGAACAAATATAAATAAAATTCTATATGGTGAAGTGGTGGATTTTGCACATTGTGCAAGGAGAAGTGTCTTGGCCACTGAGCATATGAATGTGAGACAGAGCGTGACATGCTGTGGGGTCCACATGTTCAGCTGTGCTTATAATCTGAACTGGGTGCAGAAATCTTTAAAAAGCAACCTGGCAACTAATTTTATGGTAGTTTGATTGTCATAATCACATGTGTATGGCCATTTCTTCCTGATGTGGTAACAGATTCTCCAATAGGATGTTTGCTTGCAGGTAATCATGAGCAGCAGGTAAGCATAGCATTTAGGAGCTTGTCTTGATTGATTTCTAAGAGTCTTGAATGATGTAACAGTTGATAAGGAGACAAAATTTCCATAAAGCTTAGAAATAATTTACAAGTATCCTTTATTCGTGTAACTGAATTCTGACATACTGTGAAGATTTTAATTGATGAACATCAGAATGTGTGAAGATGTAGTTTGTTACATGGTTCACAGTTCTGGTTTTTCCCCTGCTACCTTCTTCTATTTTTTTATAGAACTTTTTTGCTTCCTTAAGTTATCCAGCTGAAAATGCCATGGTTTGAATCCTGAAGACAAAACCCAAGAGTTTTCATTTTTACAGAAAAAGCTAACAACACTACAGAAAAGCTAACAATGCTGAGACCAAAACTCACAGTGAAGGGCTGTTAACTCTACTGGGACCCATCACATAGGCAGAACCAAGCAACTACACCTTTTTAACTTTCCTTTGCTCTTTCATCATCACGTAACGGGGTGAGTAATGAACTTCTCTGTGTCTATAGGCATCCATCGTGGTATGATACCATCTTACCTTAGACATGAGATCTTCCTCATGAAGAAAAATGATCCCAACTAGCCACTTACACTGAACCTGTTCCAGCCACTGTCTCCATACAGTAGTATAAGGCTCCATTTATCTGGGCGTAAATGGCTAAATACTTGTCAGATGGGGCTCATTTTCTTTAAACACATTATCAGCAACTTGTAACCTGACCAAGTTTCTCTTTCTCACTGTTGTTTTACTCTCTGCCCACCACTGAACATCAGCATTGCCAACAAATTACTGACATCAACTACTAAATTATTTGAATATGCTACCAGGCACAGCAAAATTAGGACACATATAAGCAGCAGTAAATTAGTGAACCCAGCATATAATTCTGTAAATACTTACGTATTTGCACATGTGTTTGTGGGTGTATACATCTCCATATATAAGCATTCACACAAATGAGCCCATGGGTATGTTGAGTTGCACACACACAATCATATAAAGCCAGAAGTTAACAGAAATGACAAGTCAGGGATATATAATTTTAACCTGAAAGTACCAATATCTCTATTGGACAGGGAAGAAGTGTTTACATTGATCACAAAGGGTCATACCTGCAGACAATGTATGGCTTTTAATAGTAATGAGCTTGATCAAGCACCTGGACAGAGCAGTGAGGATTCAAGTTCAAAGTCATGCACACGTTAACTCCATGACAACTGGTTATCTGAGGTTTATTAATCACAATAACGAGAACTTGTGTGTGTGTGTGTGTGTGTGTGTGTGTGTGTGTGTGTGTGTGTGTGTGGAGAGGGACTGCTTGTATCTCAGTGGGTAGAATCATGATAGAGCTGTCAGGAGATCCATGGCATGAGTGCAGACTTGTTTCAGGCAAATAGTTCATATCACTGCTTTAAACTGCTCATGAAAGTCACTGCACATAACAGAGAATGAAGTGCTTAAATAGTGGCACTAGAAACTTCAGGGATTTGCTTAAAATTCAGTGTGCATATTCCTAACAATCCAGTACATGTCTTTAAAATTTCAATGCACATCTGTGGGTGAATGCATTTTTTTAAAGCTCTGCTTCCCATTGTCCTAAGGTTCTCCACAAATGGTATTAATGTTAATGAGATCTCTGTAGTCCTACAAAAGAGGTCATTGAGCATTACACTTCATGCAGCCATATCATTGGGTTTCAGGTTGTGCAGTGGTAAGCCCTAAGAGATTGCCATTGTAGAAAGAGAATTGACTGGAACACAAAAGATCTGGAATTTGGTTGAAATCAAATTTCAAACAGTTCAAATTATTATCCAACACTCTCACAAGTTAATTTTCTGGGACAATATTCTTTTTAATTCTTCCCTTTTTGAGATGAATCAGTTCTCCAGATTTCTGTGAAACTGCTGTGGTCTAGACCATTCTCATTTCTCCATATTGTGAAGTGCATTTCACTGTGCACAAGTAATGAAAGACAGTTCAAGATAGCTCTTTTCTAAAACAGGAGTTCAAGAAAACTGAAGAGCCTCCCCAAATGTTTCTAAAATCAACACCCAGATATCAGCACAATGATGGGGGTACTTCCATGGTGTGGACAATGTCATCTATGTATAAAAGTACTGAAAATATTTGTAGATAACATTGTGTTAATATAGCTGGGGGAGAGGAAGGGAAGAAAAAAGGTTTATTTATTCTTTTTTTAATAGTCATCCTGAAACGTTTACTACCTAAGAGCAGACTAAACCATATGTCAGTAAAGATATCTACTGAGAAATATTACAGTTTCAGACAAGATGCATAATGGAGAAAGGGAAATGGAGAAATGAGTCAGGGCTTCCTTTACAAGCACACAGTTAGAATGGTGAAAGTAAACTGTAAGAAGAGAATATCTTCCAAATTCAAACTCTAAAGTAAAATTGGGGGTGTGGGAGGAAAATATGAATACAGTTTGCATAGTGGCAACAGTAAATAATGTCTCATGTCCTCCCTTGACTCCCAGGAGCAGCTGCTGGCAGAGGCTTCTGCATTTCATAAATTTCTACTGGTTCGTTTAGCAACCCTACATAAAATGTTCACGCCAGCTCCAAGTTCCTGAGTTGCCACATTTTGGTTTTTTTTGTATTTAAAAATGACCTTTAAGGGTCTAGCCTCACTTTTAGAGAGAAACTTGGTTTTTTGGGGTTTTTTTTGTTCTTTTTTTCCCCCTTACTTTTCTATACTTTCATTCTGGCTTATTCTCTTTTTTTCTCCTCTCAGGCTGTATACCACCTTTAGCTGCTACCATTAGCAGTGCAATACATTCATAGACTTATCGTGATAATAGAAAGTGCAGTTCAGAAAAAATTTTGCTTGTGATCAAACCCAAGCCATTTTGTTTTCCTGCCTGTTATTTACCCAAAGTCCTTCCTTCTCCCATTGCCTGCCCCGCAATCAGCACATTTTGGCAGCACGGAAAAGAAGAAAAGCCACGATAACGCCTGAGCAGCTGAAGGCCTCACATGAATAAAGCACTTAAGAGGAAGACTGTATAATTAAGTGAAGACCTGCACTGCAGCCTCCCCTTGCAGCGAGGTGGTTATTAAGAGGAGGGAAGCCCACGATCATTACCCAGCAAAGAGGATGATGACTGGCTGCTCGGTGTCAGGCCTCCAGTGGCTGCCTTTGTCAACGGCACGGAAAGGAGAGTTCACTTTCTGTCAAAACTGGCTTTGCCAAATGTTATCATTTTAAATGCCGTGAAAGAGAGGGAGCTGGGCCTAGGGGTATACACAGCCCCATATGCTGGTGACAGTGATACAAGTGTAATTCTAGACTATTAGAGTGACACATAAGATCATTTCTGCCCCAGAACATGAGACAGCTGAGGGGATTATTCAGGACAGGCTGTCACGCAATGAAATTTTCAGAAATCTGTTAACCCCAGCTCAGACCCAGTGAATATTTTATTGCTTAACACTGAGAAAAAGTATATTTATTAACTATAGAAAGATATAGCCGAGAGGCTGGGCAGATGAAAGGTTACAGAAAAACGAACTTACTTGATATCCTGCTGTAAAAAGTAGCAGCATGATCATGGAGCTAAGGAGAGGAAAAAATGCCCTCACTGATCTGCATTTGCATCCAAGGTAAAAATCACAAATAAAGGATGTGACAGTGAAATTAAAGAGAAGGATTCTATATTCCCCACAGTCTACAGTGGTAGCTATAGCACATGGAGAACATAATATGTAAACTGTAAACTGATGTTCGAAATTTCTTGAAGCCGATTAGGCTCAGGGACACCTCAGCAAGATAGCATTCCAAATGGAATGTGCATAAACTGGGGGCTTAAAGTATATTGCTTTCTGTTAGCTCAACTATATTCTTTCAGAAGACAACACTGACTTTTTTCCAGAAATCTAGTAATATTTTGTTACACTGAAATAACAGCATTTTCTGTCTTGCAAGGAGTGCATATTAGCCAAATCCTGATTAAAATTCATAGAAAGCAACACAAAGAATGCACAAGAAGCCTGAATATCAGGTTATTATTCAACCACTATATACTGTTTGCATTACCCCTCTGCTAGTTATGCAGAGGTATAAACATACATGTGCCAAATTAAACCCATTCTTTCAAGCTCTTTTTTTCATGTGATATGTAAGTATTTTTCACTGAAATGGGAGTTGTGTTCTTAACCTGAAATTTCTCTTCAACATTTAAATGTTCCTTGATAGAAGGTAAGTAGCAGAAGCAATTGCTAAGGAACTTTTTTTTTTTTCAATTAAAAGAGAAAATTATACAGTAAATAATGATCATGATGCAGCTATTAGGATGTCAACTGGTCTTTTCTGATTTAAAAGCTATGACTAGGCTTTGATACAAGATTTCAGAGATCATTTAAGAAAAGCCATTACTACATATATATTAATATTTGTATTAAAACCATTCCAAAGTTAGTCTACACAGTTTAATGTAAGTGTCTATGATTACAAGAGACAGCATTTGCTCAACAATGTCACAAAGGTCAGTAGAAAAAAAATTACATATTAGGCTTTTTGAAAACTCTCAACATCTGAATAGTGTGTCCAGGGTGTAAGAGGAGCCCAGGGGGGTGCACTTGGAGAACAAAAGCAACCCTTCTGCTAATTGACTGAAAAATTAGCCAGGTCCCCCTGTGGGGAGCACACAAGACAGCAGCAGATGGAGACAGCTCGGACACCGTGGCAAAAAAAGCTCCTCAAAACCTGCTGTGAATCTGCCTGCAATTATGGGTCACAACACTTTTCTTGTTTAACAGAACACAAGCAAGACAAACAGAGGACATGAAAGCTGGGAAGGTCATAAACAGATTGTAAATCTATTATTTTAGATGAGAATCTTGAGTACTGAAGATTGTTGAAGTGTTCTAACTTATGTGTTGTTTAATAAGCTCAGTTAAATAGGTTCTTGCCAATGGTGCTACGAAGGGCTGCTTTTGTAAGCAATCTGAAATAATCTGTTTATTATCTGACTCACTTTCCCTTGTTTTTTTGCCTTTTTTTTTTTTTTTTTTTTTAATAGCATAACTTCTTCCATCCCCAAAATGATGGTTAGTATACTGGGGATTCTGGTTTAAAATATCTGATAGATGTCTGAAAGATAGAACACCAATCCAACATCAAAGAGGGACTTTTGCCAGCCTATGGGAAACAGATGTATATATGTTTACTTTTTATATCTGAGCTCTTCATTCCTGTCATTTCTATATTAGCCTTCTTAGAGTTTCTTTCAATTATAATATTCTCTAGTTATCATTTCTGTGATTCAAATCTAGATATAAAAAATACCACGAATATAAAAATGAATTTAATCACTCTCACACCAAAACTGTTGAGATTATTATTTTGGCCTGAAATACCAAAAATTTACTTTTGGTAGAAGTGCAAAGACCACTTTCCAAAGTAATTGAAATGAGATACATTTATTTGTATAGTTTCATTGAAAGACATTTTATTTTCTTGATGCATTCTAAAGATCAAGTCCTACACCTGTTTCTTATTTCATAATGAGCATTATCATTATGTTCCCCAAAAAAAAAAAGAAAGGATGAGAGAGGATTGTAGGGGATTAACCATTCATAAAATCTAAACAGGAATACATTCATAGTCAATCATTATGAATAATCAATGCAAAATAAATACAATAATGAATATGATAATGGATAAACCAATGTAAATATCTGGCTTAAAATGCATAAGCAAAATACTTCCTGTTATTTCACATTATTTTTTTTCAGTTCCCTTGCATGATGCTGTCATCTAAATTAATATGCTCTTTCATCACCAATGTCTATTTTTTTGAAACCTATCACCTTCCACAATAGACTTGCCCTATTGAAATTAGTAGATTTAGTCAACAAAAGTGAGTTCTTATAGCTCAGGAGAACTTTGTTCCACCTATTATTGCTTTTCCAATGTATAGAATCCCATTATTTTATGTCGATTTCCAGGATCAAATCCAGAGGACCTGATTCTGCAGTTGCACAAGGGTGGTACCACATCACTCGAAAGTCATTCCTGCTGGTTACTTGTGTGGATAAACACAGGAACATACAAAAATGCAGGGGTAGAACTTCACAGAGCTTAGAAAAGGACCCTTTATCTGAAAGTAGTTTCCCTTCCTGGTTTCGCACATGGTTTAACTCTCTAGAACATAGTAACATATATTGCTTTATCTACAACGAGTACATAATAACAACTATTTTCCATTTCCCAGGCTTTTTGGATCACCTCTTCAAAAGCACAGTATGCTTATTTACACTTCTTGCTTCAGCTTTTCATTCTACACTGCTGAAATTGATGGCCTCATTCCAGGGAACCCAAGTGCGTGGCAGCGACATTGGCAAGCACAGAGCAGTGGAATTATTCTGACCAAAACAGATTTTGCTCAGAACCACAGTTATTCATTTGCTTGTACTAAAATTAATTCACTTATTTTCTGCATATCTCATGCACAAGTGGTTTGTTTTGTACTTATTAAGTAGCAAAATTTTTAACCAGTTGCCTACAGATTCTGAAAAGAGAAAAAGCACGTCTTGTGGTTTATGTTCTGTGGCTGAACAAATGCTTAATGGGGATTTTTTTTCCAAAAATTTTGAAAATATAGCTCTACTCATTAAAATTATATACTGATAATGCTAGAAAAGTACGTTCTTTATTAAGGTGAAAAATAATAAGAACTTGTATGATAATTAGTATGTTGCCCTTTGAGCTGTACCTCCAATCATCACTTACTGTGATAATACAAAGCTTTTCCCGTTTAAAGACAGTCTGCCAAAAACTTAATGAGTATTTTCTTTAACATACAGTGGAAACTGTGTTACCTACCTCATGTCATACAGTCTGTCTCTGAGAGGTGAGGGACATTGCAACTTTTCCATTTGTATTCTGTGTGGGCACCAGGAACCATAGCAAGTCCTGGAATAAAATGTTGAGTCCACACCACTAGATCCCATTTGGAAGAAAAAGTTTTCATGATGAAAGTGTCTCAACGTACTTCTGTTCCTAATGTATGCCAAACCAAAGTGCCTTTTGAATCCTCAAGCCCTAATTTGGGAGTGACTACATCTATTTCCCAGCTCTGATTCAGACTTCCAATGGTAAGTATTTTAGTTGTTTAAATTTTTCCTTTGTGAAATGGGGATAAGATATGCTGCGGGTTAAGAAGGTTACAAGAATGAAAATCAGCAGTGTTTTATCCATGATGAATTCCTATATGACTGTGATTAACAGAAAAAAACAACCCTAGACTCCAAGTGATACTTGGTCCTTTTACCCATGAAATACATAACATAATGTTCAATACAAGATTTGGTATGTTTCTCTTTGGTTGTCAGAGCACTCAAGCTGACACTAAGCCTTGCAAATGTGCAGTTTTACATCTCTAAATCACATCGTACTCATGGAAATCTCAGATTGCAAACCTATAGCAATTAAGTTTTGTGTTTTGTTGTTTTTTTTCTTTCAGAACACTCATTCTGCACCTATAATAAAATGGAATTCACCTATGCACAGGGATTAAATAAAGATTCTACCTGAAATATTTTAGATAGCAAGATTAATACAGAAGTGGTTTGTTTGGTTGATGATGCTACTAAACTGCATCCTGTTTTCCTATTGTGCACCTAATCTAAACTGGTGATAATCTAGTTTATACTCAAAAAATCAAATTATTCAACTTTTCTCCTTTGCATTAAAGTGTCAGTGTGCTAGCCTAGGGACACTGAGGCTTTCAGTGGAATTTCTGATAAATACCAAGTTACTCGTCAGTAGTAGAGAGAAAGAACAAAGAAACCACAGAAATCCACAAAGACAAACCAAATCAAAGAGGAGCAATTATTGAAAACATAACAAAAGTGAACCCAAAATCTACAAGTAAAACTTCTGAATACAATGGCACAGGTCTTCAAGTAACAGCTTGGGAAAATAAAACAGAAGGCTATTTCTGCTCTTCTTTTGTGAATGGGTTGTGGCAGTGCTATTTAGAGAGCAAGTGATGAGGTTGTGAATATGAATATGAAGTGAATATGGAATCATTCTTCATCATGCTAGCTACAGGCTTCTCTTTCTAAATAAGAACATCTCCCTTCTGTTTTTCTATCTATAAAGGATGCGTCCTGGCTAAGTGAACTCAGTGACGCAAGTTGTTAATGAGAAAATGCATGAAAGAGAAGTAATAACCAGTTTACAGAAAGCAGAGCAAACCAAAAAGAATCAGTGTACTGCAATGTCTGCACTGCCATGAAGTGCAGGCACTGCCATGTTGTGCTGCATTATGCAGTCATTGCTGCATTATGCCAAGAAAATTCTTGCATTACCAGGTAGTCAAATCACTAGTACATCAAACCATACCATGCAGTTGCTGGGATTCTGTCATTTTCCTGCTACTCTGCACAACTACAGTTGTCCAGGCTTTACCATCCAAGGTCTATGGCAGAAGCAGTAGCTTGCCCCATTCTCAATGCAGTCCCTCTTTCCTCATGCCATGAATACAGCTTGTGTTCTCATGTTAGGCTGTGCTTTTCAACCAGCAATGATTTACCAGCTAAGGTACACTGTGCTTCACAACTGCTGCTGCAAACCCCACTTTGTGACATGACCTCTCAAGCAAAGCCTGCTGTGCCTTGCTGTGGAAGGTATCTCTACTGTCACGTTGTGTCATTCCACCTGTTTTGTTGTGAAGCCTGTGCTCCTAGGCAACACAGATAATGGGATACTATGGCTATACTATTTGCTGTGCATTACATGCATATACAGGCAATATAAATCATTTGTAGAGCAAAAAGAACATAAAATGGCATGGATGAAAGTGATCTACTTCTTTTATCCAGAAAACATGTCTTACCCAAAACTAAGTCACAAGAAGTATCAAAAAAATTGCTCTGAAAGAGATATTGTTCTAGACAATGTTTTAACTTTAATCTTCCCCTTTTTTCAGACTCAAGAAAAGGTCTTTCAGACCAATCGCAAAGTAAGTACTGAAAAAGGATATCTTGAGATTGTAAAAGTTTCATTATAACTCAAAAAATTTTACATACAGTACTTCACAAGATTCTGTCTTCAAATACAGTTCTTTTTTAGAACGTTTATTTCTGATACTTTTATTCTTTTAAAATACAAAAAGAAGCTTTATGTCTTCTCTAAATCTCTATGATTCATCAGATTAGTCTTACCTCTTCCGAGACTTACAAAAAATGGAGAAAATACAATTAGGATTTTTTATGGAAGACTAATAGTTGATCCCAATGCAGACAGGAAGAATGAAATCATGATGAGGATAGCATTTATGATGCAGAGTATTTTAGCCTTTTCTCAGGGGTTTTGTCTCCTACATGCTTACCGAGTTCTTTCTTGGTTGAATAAAAGTGTTCAACTTTGTATTCAATGAGAATACAAGCCTACCATTAAAATAGCAAGAAACTTATGAATTAACTTCAAGATTTTCAAAGACTTTTCTTTGAGATGAAAGACATAATGAGTCGGAAAAATCCCGTCCAGATGTGAGGATCTAAAAAGTCTGTGTGAATCAGGAGAGACGACACCACTATGCAGCCTTCTGGGAAGTGTGTCAGTCTTCCCTTCTCTCTTATCATTCCCCTTTACCAGAAGCCTCTTGGCTCCATGACCCTGTCACCAGGATCTGAATGTGGCATTACAGTATTCACCATATTGGCAATCAGTTTGCTGTAACAGCTTCACCCAGCACAGACTGACTAGAAGAGGTAGTCTCATTCAGTTACACATCAAAACCCTAGTGTTGATTATTCACTTTCCACTAGCACAGTGGATTTCTCTCAAAGCTTGTGTGAAGTATGAATTAAATTCATAGCAGCTCTTGTTTGATAATCTTTCTAATAACATCCTCAGATTTCCTACCACCTATAAAAATGACCACCTTGGGAATAAATAAAATACAGTTAATTTTTTTATGAAAGACATTTCTTCAGACTGCCTTTCTTCACTGATTCTTAAAAAAAAAAAAAAAAAAGGTGAATAATCAACATGTGAAGACATTGCAAAATTATTTGCAATTGGATTGATATATGATGTAAGGATTTAAGTATGTCTCCAGGGCAACTGGTCTTTGCCTGGGGATTCTTACTGTGGTTCCGTAGGTGCAGCACCACAGTCTTTTTAGTAGCCTTATTTTCATCACTATTAATAGAAGTTCAGGGCTTAAATGCTCATGTAGATTTCTGATGTACTGCTTATATACAAAGCATAAAAATATGTTATGTTCAGAACTATTACAGATTGGAATTCTAGCAGTGCCTAAAGGCCAGGGTCCACATCAAAAACAAAGAGTTAAATCCTCTTATTTCAGATACACACACACACCCCATTTGCTGCTTTTGAAGAAACACTGCCATGTCACTAATCATCACAACAGAGCTTAGTAACATATTTTGACACAGAATACTGTAGGAGTCAGTCACTGGGTCCCAACAAAATTATCAGCCTAGAGAATTTTGTTGCATTAGTGACTAGCAGATTATAGAAGACCCCATGAATTAGAGAAAAATTTCTTTTATCCAAATTAAAATTAAAGCCAAGGGGGAAAAATCAAAACAAACCAACAGCAAATGAAAAGCAAACCAAAACACACAACAGAAAACCTGTAGCTGTGAAAACATCATTAAAAACTAAATTTTAAAATTCATAAATCTTTCCAAGTATGGATAGTAATTTTCAAATATTTTAGGTCAAAGTATTTTGGTATAGTCAAAGTAGGCTTGTAAATTCTAGTTTCCGGTAGGCCACACTTTATTGAACAAATCTTAGTAACTGATAACACAAATATGTGAGAAATAGTGTATATGTGTGTGTATAAATGCTGGTCAGCACTTTGGTCTCTTGTCCCAACAAAAATCAGGCATTTAAAGATCTGTCCATTTCTAATCCACAAAATAATGGAAAAATGTAGCTGAGACTGCCATCCTTATCTCTCTCAATTGCACTTATTGTAGCCCATGTGGCATGTAACATCAATCTCAAACTTCTGATGTCAAATACAAGAGTATGATCTAAGCCTGAAGTGAAAGCATTAGCTGATGCCCTTACTTTAGATTATTTTCCTTGCTTTAAATGTTGTGGATTTAGTGCATGGAGTCTGGGCTTTTTTTTTCCCTGTATGCTCATGTTCAGTGTACAAATAAAAGTCCAACTTACTATTGCAATTTCAAATAAATAAGCAAAATACACAAAAGCCAAAGTACTAGAACAATTTTTAAAAAACTACATTGTGTATTTGGGGCACACCCTGACCTTGAATTTTTGACTGTCTAGCAGTTTCTCTCACTTGGGGTAGGTTTCATGTTGGCCGTGTATTGATAGATAGAAAGAAAAATAAATCAAGTTTTGATGTTCCAAGCACTGAAATCCTCTGGGAACTAACTTCTTTCTCAAAGAAAACTGTATCATTTGGGAACCCCTTTAAGACTTAAAAATTCGTGTTATTTCACCAGTCTGCAGCACTGCATCTTTATATATATATCTAAAGTTAGCATAAGTTTGACCTGTGTCTCTGAAGCAAACCTGCCTATAATAAGAATCACCCAGGCTGTGGTGCTCACTGGAGGCAGAAAACTCAAGCCCATTCACAATCTTAGCACGTCCCAGCTCAATAAGTTAGGCTGTGATGACAGAGTGGAAGCAATGTCAAGAATATCATGCTTGGCATATGACCAGTTCAAGGCAACAGAAGACATTTCTCTAAACTTGGTGACCATTACCGAAAGAGCTATGCATGATCTTTAGAGGAACCATTAGCATATTTCCTATGCTCAAGCACAGGTTTTCTTAAGCATAGGATGAATAATATGAGACCAAACGACCAGTAAATTGGGAATGTGGATGAAATGTTTTCATTTGAAAAGAAAAAGAAACAGCAGTTTTTCATGTTACTGATAGTTTTCCGACCTACTGACCTATCAAGAAGCATAAAAAAACAAGAGGAAGAGTCTACTATGCTTGTTTCCTCCAGGAGTTTTCAGTGGTGAAAATGGAAAAAGAAATATTTCAAGGATCCAGGACATTACAACAAATAACCAAATGAAAATAAGCCCCCCAGTACCAGACTTGCAGACAGGGCCAATTAGGATGGCTTCATGCTGTAGGTACCAGGGAGTACTGTACAAAAGCAGATGAGAATTCCTTGTGATTTTTTTCCCTTCATGTATTGTTGTCATGGTTCAGGAATGGTATTCCCCAACTACGTACTCCCACTAAAAAGAAAACCATGAGCCATTCCCCTCCCCTTCTGGTGAGAGAGAAGGGTGATCAGGTAGAACTCATAGGTTTTGATAAAAACAATTTATTGGAAATAGCAACGAAATAAGAAAAATCAACCATAACAGAAACAATATTGATATTTAATATTAATATTTAATGTGTACAAAAATAAGATTCATTCAAAAAATCAGATTACATTCAAAATGCTCACCAAGGGCCCCTAAGCAGCAATGAACAAGGGCAGATATGTTTACCTCTCCTGATACATATTTTTCCACCTAGACCCACACCCTTCTTCCTGGAAGGGAGAGTCTCTTACTTCTACCTCTGGTGATGTTGGAGTGTATTGGATAACAACCTAGACAGCTCCAGGCTCCATCCCCTCATGGTGAAAAAAATTAAATCTGTCCTAGCCAAAACCAAGAGAATTGTATAGGGTGATGTTATAAATAGATGTAGGTACAGCTTCTATCTGTAACGGGTGTCTGCCCCAGTGAAAGAAGAAAAGGCAATGGACGCAAACCAAAACAGAGGAGATGATGTCTGCACTTACGGAAAAGTCTTTATACTGTGGAGGTGATCAGCTACTAGCATGGGTTGCCCAGAGAGTTTGTGCATTCCCCATTCTTGGAGATACTCAAACGCTGTCTGGATATGGTCCTGGAAAACTAGCTGTAGGTGGCCCTGTCTGAGCAGGGAATTTAGACCAGATTACTTCTAAAGGCCAATTCCAACCTCAACCATGCTGCAATTCTGTGAAAGACTGACTGCCAAGGAACAAAAGGAACACAAAAATTGGAAGATATTTCAGTAAAAGACTGGGAAGTCTCAGTCAAAAATTATTTGAGAGATGGCTTGATTAGATTATTGGATCTTCATGAAGTAGAAATGAAATATTTTTAAGAGTTTAATTGGTACAAGAATCAATTGCCCGCAGCTGGAACCAGGCAAATTCTCTGTGTGTGAGAGAATTAACACTAAGTATTAAAGTAGGCTAGGAGGAAGAGTATTGTGGCACTCCTGAGATCTTTCAACTCAAAGGTAGATGCCTTGCTGTAGCTTGAGTATTAGGAAAAAGGAGATATCAAAGAATGTGCTCAGAACTTAGATAACTTGAAAGGACACGACCTTCCAGAGTCTG